>NW_023465245.1:0-9114 GCF_013731165.1 Rhagoletis pomonella | reverse complement strand
ACTAAAAATGAACGAAAACGAACAGAAAACAAAATTGATGGAAATAAATATGAATAGTGATGAATACATAGAAATTAACGAGCAATTAATCGAAAAAGTCGACCACATTAGGTACCTCGGTGTCATAATAGACAAAGACCTGCAGTTTAACGTGCATGTTGAAAATGCGTGTAAAAAAATTGGCAAAAAACTAGGTTTCTTTAGAAGAATTCGAAAAAACTTATCAGAGCTAAATTCAATTAGAATATACAATACGATATTAAAACCTCATTTCGAATATTGTTCAACAATACTATTTTCATGTTGTAATAATGCGCAAATCGACAGAATGCAAAAGCTTCAGAATAAAGCTATGCGAAAAATATTGAGATACAACTAGTACACATCAGTCCAGCTTATGCTGGATGTCTTAAAATGGTTGAACGTGCGGCAAAGATTGGAGGTCAATACGCTTATGTTTGTATATCTGACTACTAGTGGTAAAATGCCGGACTACATATCGGAGAAGGTCATCTACGTCGGAGGAGTGCAGCCATATGAATTAAGAAACGCAACTGACTTAAGACTACAGAAACATGGCAAGGCGTCATCACAGAATAATGTAATCAAACATACACAAGTAATCAAATTATTACTAAATAAATCAATCAATCGATCAATAAATCAAAATCTATATCCAGGCCCGGTTCAATGGACCGACACCGAAATAGTCGCCCTCAATGGTAAAATATCTGCTTACGTTGGCCAACCATGGTTGATAAAATCCCATGCCATACACCAAATGAATGAGTTGGAAATATGTGAGAGAGCATATCGGGAACTGAAGGCGAATGAGGTGTTAACACCTCAGGGTCGTCTTCATCAAATGATACATTATTGTTATCGAACCGCTCGATTGAAGTTAAAACCCGAGTCGGCGTCACTCCAGGCAGATCTGATCGGAAAATTTCAGTCGAAGATTCGTGAGCTTCGCATGTCTTCACCGAATACGGGAATCCTGACGTGCGATCCCCAATTAAGTTTGAACTCGACCTTCCATGGTTTCGAGAACGAACGGGTAACGATGAGTTCAACTCAAAATACTGTTCCATCACAATATTCACCCTTAACCATACCAGATTCGATTCCAAACCAGAATATACCGACTTCGGTTCAGGCAACTGAACCACGGTATACCCTGACCACCAGTACGGTTAATTCCAATGCTCAACCAGCCTTTCTCAATTCAGTGTCAGGCGGAACGGAACCAACACCCTCATTACACCAACTGTCTGTAATGATATCTGAGTTGCTTAGAGCCCAAACACAGATGCAACAGCAAATGATCCGTGATCGGATTCAGTTGCAGACCCAAATTCCTGACGTTCGTGATATGAACCAAACCATGCCAACGACCTGGAATCATACCTGGATACCACCCTCGGTGGATCCTCCGCATGGTTCTTTGGGTGGTCCTTCAACCTTACAAACTCAAACGATCAATACCTACCGTGGTCTTAAAACGTCACATATCAAAGAACCAATTAATCAACCATCTCATTTATATCCGAATTATTCGCAATCCGGTCCACCACAATCACGATCAAATCAAGCCACTATATTCGACGTTCCCACGACAGTCGGGTCTACGTAGCCGGAACGACCCAGATTTATACCTGGCCAAGGACTGTCCCTCCAGCAACACTCCCCAAAAAGTCTTTGGGGAATTTGTATGCTGCTACAACAACAACGAATCTGCCCAAGCGGATGCAATGGATAGGAAATTCAGAGGCTTACCATCATGAATGGGACGTGCTCAATTCGATGGCGTTCATGTGAACGAAAAATTTCTATCGGTTGAAGATTATTTGGCTATTATTGACTCATTTCGATATAAGATTGGAGTACCCGACCACGAATTGGTTACGCGTTTGGTGCCCACACTCACGGGGACCGCTCGACAATGGTACTTCACCGAACTGAGGAACTTCAGAGATTATCAAGATTTTTGCACGAAACTTCGAGCTGGTTTCCTCAACAAACATACTCGGGCCCAAGTAATAATGTCATATGCATAGATTAAATTCGACCCACGTTGGCAAACACTGCTGAAACATATCGATGACTTGACATTCCAATTGCAGGGTAATTCCTGTGGTCTAGATGAACGGGACCACCTCGATATCATCATTGGTACCTTATCCGATCATCTGCGTGAACTCGTCCACACTCGACAAGTCCACACGTTGGAGCAATTGCGTGAGTTCGCTCAGCGAATTGCACCACATTCGTTCATTGTTGCCACAACCCGTCCGGAAAGAACCCGTTCGGATAGACAGCGATCAGTGCCACGGGAAATTTCGGCAATACATGATCCACCGGATGATTCTTCACATTCGGAATATACCGCTTCGTTTCCTGGGTCCGACTCCGATGACAGGGAATGTGCATACTTGAACAAGCAAAAGAAACCAATTAAAGCATCTCAGAAACATAGGTATTCGAAACCAGTCGTGGATTATAAAAATGACAAAAATCCAAAGTAGAATGATACGAAGGTAGGAACTATCGTCGACCCATTTTTCGTTGTTGAGGGCGACGAAAATGTGCGATGTGCCAAATGTCTCGTCTTCAAAAAGTGTCAAACCCAACAGAATAGGGTGATCTGCTACAAATGTACACGAGGGGTTACGTCCGATCAATGCTCGTGTTCAAAAAAAACGCGTAAGGGAGTCGATTGGGAATAGTGGTCCATCGTACTCAGAGTCCACAACTTTATCTAAATCCACTGTCAGTCCCGAATTCCAACATTAATTCTACTCTGATTCTTAATGAATCTAATCAAATTCAAAGGGATGGCAAAGAACCATCAACTAAATGTTCTGAACGAACACTACCAATTACCAAACCTACATCAGCTCCAGTCCCTACTAACCAGCAAGACGCAGTCAATCAAGTTAACCAACCACGACTCCGCGATGTTTTCTTTATCTCAGAGAAATGTTTGCCATATAACATTCCGAACGATTGTCGCGATTATCTTACGGTTATGGTTAACAACCATTCTCATACGGTTTTACTCGATGGTGGAGCCGAAGTCACAGTCATTTCACAAACATTTTATGAGAAGTACAGATGGGGCAGTTGCAACCTACCAAAACCTCCATTGGTCTTGCCGATAATTCGGTTTCATTTAAGGCCATTGGTAAAGTGGATGTATTATATACGGTCGGTAGTCTTACCCGACTGGTGCCAACTCTTGTCGTACCTATCTCACTGAAACGCCCAATTATGGCACGGACATTCCTTGAGGCTTCCTTTTTCGAACTGGTGCAGAACCAAGAGAAAGTTCAACGACTTTTAAAACATACAGCCAAAGGTGATACTGAAGAAGTTGCATCTGCTAAAGTCGAAATGGTTACGGCGGATAAATTTATTAATTTTTGTAACCAGCCACCAGGGAGTGGGAAAGAACAAGCTCAGGTATCTTCTATGAGTAATGATCTGGAGCCAAATGACGCTTCCACACTCGGTTTAGAGGGTGAACTAGATACCCCAAAAATAACGAGCGTCAGCCTTCCACATAATCTCACCCCAGATCAAAGACAAATGTTGGACGCCGTTCTCAGACTTTTTAATCCAACTCCTGAGTCTGGTCCTCTAAACGTCACTAATCACATGGAACACCTAATTGATACGGGTGATGCAAAACCCGCCATGAAACGCCAGTATCCAGTATCGCCATATGTGGCTGAACAAGTTCAAGCCGAATTGGAGAAAATGCGTAGTCGTGACATAAATATGACCATCGAAGAAAGCCCTTGGCGGTCAACAATTCTGGCTGTAAAGAAGAAAGACGGAACGTGTCGCATGTGCTTGGACGAGAGAGAGATGAATAAAATTACCATTCCAAATGCCTATCCAATTACGGATACTAACCAAATTTTAGCACGACTAAAGTCAGCTAAATACCTAACCAGTATTGATCTGTCTCAAGCTTTCTTTCAAATTCCTTTGGCAAAATCGAGTCAACTGAAAACCGCTTTTGCATTCGGTAACAGACTTTATGCTTTTCGTCCCATGACGATGGGGTTGAGAAATTCACCCGCCACATTAGCCATTCTCATTGATAAAATTTTCCGTGATTTGGTTCCACATGCATTCGCATATGTCGATGATTTCATAATTTGCACTTCGACGCTTGAAGAGCACGTTAAGATTTTGGCTATTGTTGCAAAACGTCTGGCGGGGGCCGGCTTAACCATCTCAACATCCAAATCGAATTTTTGTTGTAAACGATTGAAATTCCTGGGCTACGTTTTGTCTCAAGAGGGTTTATCTGCGAATCCATCTCGTATTCGAGCGATTGTTGAATTTGCACGGCCCAAAACGGCAAAAGAAGTCAGACGGTTCGTTGGTGCAGCAGGCTGGTACCGTAAATTTATTCAAAATTTTTCGGAGATCACAGCCCCCCCTTTGTGAATTGTATAAAGGAAACCGAAAATGACCCATTGAATGGAATACCGCTGCTGAACAAGCCTTTCTCAAACTAAAAGAGTGTTTCACTACCACTCCCGTTCTGACTATGGCCGATTATTCAAAACTATTCAAGGTTTATACCGATGCCTCGCTTATCGCAGCGGGAGCTGTTCTAGTACAAGAACAGGATGGGAATGAACGTGTGGTTCAGTATTTTTCTAAGAAATTCTCGAAAGCCGAACAAAATTACACAGCATCTGAACGGGAATGCCTAGCCGTTCTCTTAGCGGTCGAAAAGTTCCGTCCATATTTTGAGGGTCGCTGGCTACAAACTCTCAAAGAACCAACTGGCCGTTTATGCCGTTGGGCGATCCGATTATCACCATACGATCTCAAAATTATTCATAAACCAGGAAAACATTTGGAACTTCCTGACGCCTTATCTCGTTCTTTTGCTCTTCTCAGCATCGTTCGTAGAAATCCAATTGACCTTCCGAGTAATTTTCACGTTAATCGTATCCCAATCACATCCGTGATCAACATTGACCCAAACACGTGCGATAAATGATACAACAAAAAATGCATGCCATGGCCTCAAAACCACCATTAGTTAGATATAAAATCGAGAATAACCTTCTATATCATCGATTGAAATTTTCCAATCAAAGTGCGGAAATACTGTGGATACTTTGTGTACCATCTTCTGACAGAGCAAAAGTCCTCGATGAAAATCATAACCAACATTCGTATCAGGGTGTTTGGAAAACTTATAGACGTATCTCACAACGCTATTACTGGCCAAACATGTATGAGTCCGTTTACCAGTACGTTCGGCAATGTGAACTATGCCACCGTATTAAACCAAGTAATGAGAGCACCAAAACACCTCACGGCGAATATAGAGACCAAAACGACCGGGTAGGCAATTATCGATTGACTTCGTCGGTAAGCTGCCCATGTCTAAAAATCGTAACCAATGGATCTTCGTAGCCATCGACTGTTACTCGCGATATGTCTGGGCGCAGCCCATGAAAAATTCAAACGCCATATCCGTAGTCAATTATCTTCGACATATATTCACGGTGAATGGCTGCCCCGAACTCATTATATCAGATAATGGTACTCAATTCATCAGTCAAACATTCGCAAAGCTTTGCGCCGATTATAACATCAAACACACGAAAACGCCTTTGTACCATCCACAAGCCAATCAGGTCGAGGCGACAAACAAAAGCATTAAACTTGGATTACGTGATCACATGGCTGACCTTCTTGAACATTCACCCTGGGAAAACCATCTTTCTCGTGTTATTCATGATATTAACACGTCAGTGCATTCAGCCACGGGCCACGCCATATTTCCTGCACACTGGTCGTGAATATGTGAAAGATGGAAACGAATATAAATTATTATTGGATGTAAATCCATACCATACACAGGATGTGGAACAGCGTAAAGTTCTGGCTGATGAAATTCGAGACAAACAGTTCGAACAATATCAAAAACCGCACAACGGGCATTTACCCGCAAAAGAGAACGACATTTCGAGATAGGC
Organism: Rhagoletis pomonella; assembly: GCF_013731165.1. NCBI lineage: Eukaryota > Metazoa > Arthropoda > Insecta > Diptera > Tephritidae > Rhagoletis > Rhagoletis pomonella. Next base: position 3,100 of record NW_023465245.1, on the reverse strand, counting down.
TCGGAAGTGTACATTCGCAATCCTAAACAGTCCGTGGCCGGAGAGGGCTATGCACAAAAATTAGCCCCACCAAAAATTAGAGCCTATAGCCCTATTCGCGTACGCACTATCCAGTACATCCAGTACTAATTTTACTGGTTTTTTACTAGATGTCGTTTGCGTACGCAAAAACTTGCAAGAAACTAGCAAAAGTGGGGAAATTGAGAGAGCAAAAATGACAGCTGAACTTGCAAGTTTTACTGGATTTTGACTGGAACTAGCAACTATTTGCTAGTAAGAAAAACAGCTGATGACATGATGCTTAATGTAATTCACATTACCAAAATAATTGTTTGTGGTGCTTTTAGAGTTGCAATTGACAAAATAAACCTATTTAAATATATAATAAGGTGGAAAATACTAGTTTTCTAAGAAAATTGCATCGGAAAATAACAAATCAATCAGCTGTTCATAAAACTAGCAACTTCTTGCTTGTTTTGCGTTTTCGTACTTTCTTGCCTATTTCACTCATTGGGAGTAAATATTGGCTTACTCTCCAAAATTTGGTTACTGGCAAGTTACTGGATATTTTTTGCTGGAGAATACGAAAACACAACTTATGTTTCACAGAAACTTGGTTTGAATTCATATGAACTGATCGATGCTAAACACCGAGTGCCTGGCAATTATTCCGTCGATTTAATCACAACACGTTAACTCATTCAGTACATTCGCCTTCTCAAGAATTTCGATGAATATATGGCGGGCCTCCATACTCCATTGATTCTGCCTTATAAATTAATTAAGTTTAGTTTTGTTATATCCATAGTTTTGTTATATTATATCCTCAGTACATTGCTAGTAAATCGATCAAAGCAAACAAGAAAAGATTCATAACCAAATCATTTACCAATGCCTTTCATCTACCGTAGCTTATGTAATGCGTACTGAAACTAAATAGTAAAGAAGGAACATGTGTACATACATATGCGCTCAGAGGCGAACTGAACGAGTCAGACGAAGATTGACGAAGATCATGTAGAACGATTTCGATGTAAGGGGTCTAACGTCCAGGCCGTGAATCGCATTCGAACCACCATTCTCATATCCCTAGTAAACGCTCCACAGGTTTTTTATTAACGCTGAAGATGAGAGGGGGATAATGATCTTTTATTTCTATTGGCCAAATAATAGACATAAGAACAATTATGGGAAATGTAAACATAACAAAACTGTCAAAGCTAAACTTCAAAATGGGGGGGGATTGCCAGATGAATGTACGTAACCAATAGTTATTCAAGACACGAACCATTATACCAGTATAGACACGAATTGACATGGCCACTATGAAAATGCCCTCACTGACATACGATAAAAGAATCGGTGGTCACATACCACGAGGCTAGAAAAATATATTTCTTTTTGGAATTGGACACGGATCGAACCACACTCATCAGCCCTCGCAAGAACGGAATTACAACCAAGTAATTAAAGTGGATTAAAAGCTGGCGGCATTCGGGGAGTCGATACACACCCCTCAGTGGAAATTAATAGAGGCAAACAAAAGGTGCCGTCACATTCCTTCCGGCAAATCCCCAGCCATGTTGTTGCGTAGAATAAAGAAGTTGTGAGCATCAAATCGGGACAATTCATTTGACAGCAATTGAGTCACCATAAGCCGGTAATACAAAATCATTACACGTAAGTCAGCCACTTTCTTGCCACCATCCATTGGAAACGAGCTATCCATCAACCGTAAATAAAGATTCCTGTTTGGACCGACAAACCAAGGTCAAGCAAATCAGTAGGCGTTGTTCTAAACGCATAGATGCATGTTCTTGCGACTTGGTGGTAAACTGGACTAAAGGAGTTTAAGGAGGATTTCGGGGACTTGCCATATAGGTAAAGCCCATAATCTATCTTGCTAAGAACTAAAGCCTTTGTTATGTATGTGAGTGTATTGATGTGTATATGACATTTTTTGCTTGCAAAGTAAGATACCAAATTTAGTCTTATTATTATTGATTATACCTAGAATTTTTAGTTCTTTAACATTTTCGATTTCGAAATTATTGAAAAATATCTTATAATTGTAAAAATCACATTTTCGTTTTCTACAGACATGAAAATTTTTATTTTTTTCTAAAGATATTTTTTCTCCAGAGTACTCCGCCTAATCGGAGATGCTTCTTAAAATATTTTCAAATAACTCTTTTGATTCCGCGGCGTTGCTTCTTTTGCCGAGGATGTAAAGACCGTCTGCGTTAAGACAGTGGTCGACAAAATTGTGGCTCTTTATAATTTGACTGCTCTGGTTAAAAGCTATGGAGAAGAGGATAACCTAAAGTGGAGAACCTTGCGGAACTTCATTTTCCAATGCGATAATGTTAGAAAAAGTGTTACCGATCCTAACCCTAAATCGCCTGCTTTATAGGAAAGCTTTAACAAATCGGAAAATTTTTGGGCCTACTCCCCAGGTGTGAAGACATTTAAGGATAACGTGAGAGCCGATGCGGTCAAATGCTTTATCGAAGTCTACTGATAGAAAAGAAGGGTAAAGCCGCGCGGACAGAGCTTTGGTTACATAGTAGTCTATGTGGAGAAGGGCGTCAGTGGAGCTTCAGTTAGGTTGAAAGACGACTTGGCATCGATCAATGAGCTGCTGCGAGTTTGAAAACCAGGCATTGCGGTTGTCTCTATAATATGCTCCAGAACTTTGGAAAGGCAAGATAGTAACGATATTGGCCTATATCCATTAGTGGAGAGTAGGCTCTTATTCGCTTTGGGTATGGCGATTATCGTGGTGATTTTTCAGTTCTGTGGGATCACACCCGAGTCTAGAACAGAGTTTTATAAAGATAATAGACGAGCTTTGGCAGAGTTTGATATGGATTTCATCATCTTATAGGAAATGCGGTCGTAGCCAGGGGTTTTGCCTTCGGCTTTGCCGAGGCACATGGTTAATTCTATGCTGCTTATAGGCTTTTCAATAAGCACGGTGTTTGGATGCGAGTATGGGAGCGTTAAGCTTAGTTGGTGAATGGAATTTTTAGAACACCTGAAACTGTTGAAGTAATTAGAGTCGGCTGAATAGTTAGACCAGTCAGCAGCGAAGTGGTTG
>NW_023465244.1:0-9116 GCF_013731165.1 Rhagoletis pomonella | reverse complement strand
CCGGGTCATCTTCTAGTCTTTAATATATACTCAGTTAATATACGGATAAATATTTACTAAAGTGTTACGAACGATATTTTTTTAATACCATAAGAAAAAAATAACTATGATTTAAAGGAGTGACACACAATGGCTAGAGTCGTCGCATGTGTGTATTCTTTCATATACATATATATGGGCCGTTCTTACGGTTTATATATTTTTCATCCACTCGGTTATTCCTTACCGAAAATTTTAAATAAAAATTTAACAAGTTTTAACCGCTGATACAGTCAGGTAGCAGTTTAAATTGGGGAACTTGATCTATTATTTTTAGTGGCCAAATAATAGACATAAGAACACTCATGAGAAATGTAAACATAACAAAACTGTCAAAGCTAAACTTCAAAATGGGGGGGATTGCCAGATGAATGTACGTAACCAATGTTATCCAAGACACGAACCATCATATCGGCATAGGCACGAATTGACAGTGACAATAGGGAAATGCCCACACTTACACACGATAAAAGAATCGGTGGTCACATACCACGAGGCTAGGGAAATATTCTTCCTTTCCCGAATTGGACACGGAGCGAACCACACGCATCAGCCCTCGCAAGAACGGAAGTAATCTTAACCAAATAATTAAACTGGGTTAAAAGCTGGCGACATTCAGTTAGTCGATATTCACCCATATCTAATAAAGGGAAATCGACTGAGCCCAAACATAAGGAAAAAGGCTATCAGTAAAAAGCCGTAAGTGTGCAAAGGGTTCGAGGCGGTAACAGAATTTAATCGTGCTATTCGTTTGCAGTTTTTTTTTATCTTGTATCTGGTTCAGTCAAAGGCAAAGGGTTCCGTCACATTTCTTCCGGCGAATCCCCAACCAAATTGTGCAGGGGAAAATAAAGAAGTTGTGAATGCAAAACCTGGTCTATTCATTTGACAGCAATTGGACCCCCATTCGCCGATTATCCCAAAATCATCAAAACGTAAGTCTGCCACTTTCTTGTCACCATCCCATTGGAAACGAGCTACCCAACAACAGTAAATCGAGATTCCTGTTTGGACCGACAAAATAAGGTCAAGCAAATCATTGGCGCCCAACTAAACGGGTGAAAAAGAATAAGTTTTTGTTGAACATAACCACACTTAAGCCCGGCATAAAATAACCGCGCGCTCATCTGAGGGAAAATAGCAATTTCATCATCGAATCACTTTAATACATCATAAAATTAGATTTAAAGAAAAACTAAAATATTTTAGTCGTTTTTCTCATTTTGTTGGTCACAAAATTGTACGTCGGTGAACCATACATATTCGAGTTTAATCGATTTTTGATTAATTTTTTCTTTTAGAAATTCTGCTATTATAAATCGTCATTGAGATTGAATCAAATAATTTTATTTGAATTCATAATCACTGTAAATCATTATCGTCCTCAGTCTTCACACGGCATGATTTAATTGATTTTTATTGGAGCTCGTTTTCAATCAAAATTTTTGTATATATTTTGATTTTTTATTTCCGAGGGGGTGAATGGTGATCGATTTGCGATGCGAACACCATTGATCAGTAGTCATAACCATTCTCGTTCAGTTCAGTTCGCCAATTCTGAAAAGCAAGTTAATTGAATTTTTTTAATCAAGTAACACCACACATTGACGGTCAAGATTTTTGAACCGATAATTTTTGCCTCTTTTCGTCTTTCGGTATGAGTTCCAGTAACGCAACCGATAACACGGTCAATACTAATTGAACCAAACTTTTCATTTTTCTTTATTCTTCGTGTATTCATTACCAATAAGATTTGAATTTCGTATCAAATTAATCTCGCTTAACATTCTCAAACTGGTTGAATATTCTCAGTCTGATTTGGTCTTCCGGTAAATTCGGGGGTGGATAGTCTTGATCTTTGTTGCGTACCTTGTTGGCGACAGAAGGGACCGAAGGAGATACAGGTAATACTCCTAAGTATTCAAGGCCTTCGCTGCATCCCGGGAGCAAACAACTTGGTCCATAAGAAGATTCGAGCTAGTGCGTTAAACGCCATTCTCAGCCCACGTTCGGTATAATATTAAATTAAATTTTGGACCGAAAATCACATGAGACATACAACCAATTGAGCGTGAATTTTTTTTGTTATACTAAGAGTAATATTCAAATAGATATTGATTTGTTCGGCATTATTTTATTTCGAAATTGCATGTTCAAAACGAACATTGATTTTTTTCCTCGCCGATTTAGCTCACACACTATCATAGAATAGAATAATAATAATATTAAATAATAAACTGAAGTAAATACTGTATTGATTTTAATCGAGTACCATCCTTTTATAACCTAGACGTTAATAGTACGGACTTTAGAACGGACTGGTAGAATTTTTAATAATTTGAGTTTACAGTTTTGTATTTGAGTCTTTCAACATGGAATTGTTTCCCATTCTCGATGCAACCTATTTGACAGACGAACAGCGACAGATCGAAGGTGAGATATATAACCTATATCCAGCACCAGTTCAGTGGACCGACACCGAAATAACCGCTCTCAATGGTAAAATATCTGCTTACGTTGGCCAACCATGGTTGATAAAATCTCATGCCATACACCAAATGAGTGAGTTGGAAATATGTGAGAGAGCATATCGAGAACTGAATGCAAATGAGGCGTTAACACCGCAGGGTCGCCTTCATCAAATGATACATTATTGTTATCGAACCGCTCGGTTAAAGTTAAAACCTGAATCGGCTCCACGCCAAGAGGACCTGGTCGGAAGGTTTCAATCGAAGATTTGTGAGCTTCGGATGTCTTCACCGAATACGGTAATCCCGACGAGCGATTCCCGATTAAGTTTGAACTCGACTTTCCATGGGTTTGATAATGAACGGGGAACAATGAGTTTAGCTCAAAATACTGTTCCATCACCACGTTTACCCTTAACTAGACCGGATCCGATTTCAAACCAGTATATACCGATTTCGGTTCAGGCAACTGAACCACGGTATACCCTGACCACTAGTACGGTTAATTCAAATGCTCAACCAGCAGTTCCTAATTCATTGTCAGGCGAAACGAAACCAACACCTTCATTGCACCAACTGTCTGTAATGGTGTCTGAGTTGTTGAGAACACAAACACAGATGCAACAGCAAATGATCCGTGATCGGATTTATTTGCAGCCAACAATACCTGACGTTCGTGACATTAACCAAACCATGCCACCGACCTTGAATCATACCTGGATACCATCATCGGTGGATCCTCCTCATGTTTCTTTGGTTGGTCCGTCACCCTTACAAACTCAAATGACCAATACCTACCGTGGTGTTAGAACGTCTCATACCCAAGAACCAGTTAATGAACCATCTCATTTATATCCGAATTATTCGCTATCCGGTCCACCGCAATCACGACCAAATCAAGCCACTATATTCGACGAATCTGCCCAAGCGGATGCAATGGATAGGAAATTTAGAGGCTTACCATCATGGATGGGACGTGCTCAATTCGATGGCGTTCACGTAAACGAAAAATTTCTATCGGTTGAAGATTATTTGGCTATTATTGGCTCATTTCGATATAAGATCGGGGTACCCGACCATGAATTGGTTACGCGTTTGGTACCCACACTCACGGGGCCGCTCGACAATGGCATTTCACCGAACTGAGAAAGTTCGGAGATTATCAGGATTTTTGCACAAAACTTCGTGCTCGTTTCCTCAACAAACATACTCGGGCTCAAGTAATAATGTCATATACGCAGATTAAATTCGACCCACGGTCGCAAACACTGTTGAAACATATCGATGACTTGACATTCCAATTGCAGGGTAATGCCTGTGGCCTGGATGAACGGGATCACCTCGATATCATCATCGGTACCTTATCCGATCATCTTCGTGAACTCGTCCACACTCGACAAGTCCACACGTTAGAACAATTGCGGGAGTTCGCTCAGCGAATTGCACCGCATTCGTTCATTGTTGCCACATCCCGTCCGGAAAGGACCCGTTCGGATAGACAGCGATCAGAACCACGGGAAATTTCGGCACTACATGATTCGCCGGATGATTCTTCACATTCGGAATATACCACATCTTCAGTCCCGAATTCCAGTAATAATTCTACTCTGATTCTTAACGAATATAATCAAACTCAAAGGGATGGCAAAGAACCATCAACCAAATGTTCTGAACGAACACCACCACTTACCAAACCTACTTCAGCTCCAGTCCCTAATCACAAACAAGACGCGGTTAATCAAGTTAACCAACCACGACTCCGCGATGTTTTCTTTATCTCAGAGAAATGTTTGACCTATAATATTCCGAACGATTGTCGCGATTATCTCACGGTTATGGTTAACAACCATTCTCATACGGTTTTACTCGATGGTGGAGCCGAAGTCACAGTCGTATCACAAACGTTTTATGAAAAGCACAAATGGGGACAGTTGCAACCTACCAAAACATCCATTGGTCTTGCCGATAATTCGATCTCTTTTAAGGCCATTGGTAAAGTGAATGTATTATATACGGTCGGTAGTCTTACCCGAATTGTGCCAACTATTGTCGTTCCGATCTCACTGAAACACCCAATTATGGGACGGACATTCCTTGAGGCCTTCTTTTTCGAACTGGTGCAGAACCAAGAAAAAGTGGAGCGATTTTTTAAAAATACAGCCAAAGGTGATACGGAAGAGGTTGCATCCGCGAAAGTTGAAATGATTACGGCGGATGAATTTATTAATTTTTGTAACCAATGGAGTGGGAAAGAACCAGTTCAGGTATCTTCTATGAGTAGTGATCTGGAGCCAATTGACGCTTTCACACTTGGTTTAGACGGTGACATAGATACACCAAAAATGACCAGCGTCAGCCTTCCACATAATCTCACTCCAGAACAAAGACAAATGTTGGACGCCGTTCTCAAACTTTTTAATCCAACTCCTGTGTCTGGTCCCTTAAATGTCACTAATCAGATCGAACACGTAATTGACACAGATGATGCAAAACCCGTCATGAAACGCCAGTATCCAGTATCGCCATACGTGGCTGAACAAGTTCAAGCCGAACTGGACAAAATGCGTAGTCGTGACATCATTATGACCATCGAAGAAAGTCCTTGGCGGTCACCAATTCTGGCTGTAAAAAAGAAAGACGGAACTTGTCTGCTTGGACGCAAGAGAATTGAATAAAATCACCGTTCCAAATGCCTATCCAATTACGGATACTAACCAGATTTTAGCACGACTAAAGTCAGCAAAATACCTAACCAGTATTGATCTGTCTCAAGCTTTCTTTCAAATTCCCTTGGCAAAATCGAGCCAACTGAAAACAGCATTTGCATTCAGGAACAGGCTTTACGCTTTTCGTCGCATGACGATGGGGTTGAGAAATTCACCCGCCACATTAGCCATTCTCATTGATAAAATTTTCCGGGATTTAGTTCCACATGCATTCGCATACGTGGATGATTTCATAATTTGCACTTCGACGTTTGAAGAACACGTTAAGATATTGGCTATTGTTGCAAAACGTTTGGCTGGGGCCGGCTTAACCATCTCAACATCCAAATCGAATTTTTGCTGTAAACGATTGGAATTCCTGGGTTACGTTTTGTCTCAAGAAGGTCTATATGCGAATCCATCTCGTATTCGAGCTATTGTGGAATTCGCACGGCCCAAAACGGCAAAAGAAGTCAGACGGTTTGTTGGTGCAGCAGGCTGGTACCGTAAATTTATTCCAAATTTCTCGGAGATCACAGCTCCCCTTTGTGAATTGTATAAAGGAAACCGAAAGGGACCCATTGAATGGAATACCGCTGCTGAACAAGCCTTTCTCAAACTCAAAGAGTATTTAACTACTACTCCCGTTCTGACTATGGCAGATTATTCAAAACCATTCAAGGTTTATACCGATGCCTCGCTGATCGCGGCGGGAGCTGTTCTAGTACAAGAACATGATGGGAATGAACGGGTGGTTCAGTATTTTTCAAAGAAATTCTCGAAAGCCGAACAAAATTACACAGCATCCGAACGGGAATGCCTAGCCGTTCTCTTAGCGGTCGAAAAGTTTCGTCCATATTTTGAGGGTCGTGAATTGGTTGTGGTAACGGATCATACAGCGTTACGCTGGCTAAAAACTCTCAAAGATCCAACTGGTCGCTTATGTCGTTGGGCGATCCGATTATCACCATACGAACTCAAAATTATTCATAAACCAGGAAAACATTTGGAACTTCCTGCCGCCTTATCTCGTTCTTTTGCTCTTCTCAACATCGTTCGCAGAAACCCAATTGACCTTCCGAGTGATTTTCACGTGAATCTTTCCCCAATCACGTCCGTGATTAACATTGACCCAAATACTGGCGATAAATGGTACAACAAAATGCATGCCATGGCCTCAAAACAACCATTAGATAGATACAAAATCGAAAACAACCTTCTATATCATCGATTGAAATTTTCCAATCAAAGTGCGGAAATACTGTGGACACTTTGTGTACCATCTTCTGAGAGAGCCAAAGTTCTCGATGAAAACCACAACCAACATTCGCATCAGGGTGTTTGGAAAACTTACAGACGTATCTCACAACGCTATTACTGGCCAAACCTGTATGAGTCCGTTTACCAGTACGTTCGGCAATGTGAACTATGCCACCGCATTAAACCAAGTAATGAGAGCACCAAAACACCTCACGGCGAATATAGAGAACCAAAACGACCGGGTCGTCAATTATCGATTGACTTTGTCGGTAAGCTGCCCATGTCTAAAAATCGTAACCAATGGATCTTCGTAGCCATCGACTGCTACTCGCGATATGTCTGGGCGCAGCCCATGAAAAATGCAAACGCTATATCCGTAGTCAATTCTCTTCGACATATATTCACTGTGAATGGCTGCCCCGAACTCATTATATCAGATAATGGTACTCAATTCGTCAGTCAAACTTTCGCAAAGCTTTGCGCCGATTATAATATCAAACACATGAAAACCCCTTTGTACCATCCACAAGCCAATCAGGTGGAGGCGACAAACAAAAGCATAAAACTTGGATTACGTGCTCACATGGCTGATCTTCTTGAACACTGCTCCTGGCAAAACCATCTTTCTCGTGTTATTCATGATATTAACACTTCAGTACATTCGGCCACGGGCTACACGCCATATTTTCTGCACACCGGTCGTGAATATGTGAAAGATGGAAACGAATATAAATTATTATTGGATGTAAATCCATACCATACCCAGGATGTGGAACAACGTAAAGTTGTGGCTGATGAAATTCGAGACAAACAGTTCGAACTATATCAACAAACCGCACAACGAGCATTGACCCGCAAAAGAGAACGCCATTTCGAGATTGGCTCGGAAGTGTACATTCCCAATCCTAAACAGTCTGTGGCCGGAGAGGGCTATGCACAAAAACTAGCCCCACCAAAAATTAGAGCCTATGTTTCACGGAAACTTGGTTCGAATTCATATGAACTGATCGATGCTAAACACCGAGTGCTTGGCAATTATTCCGCCGATTTAATCACAACACGTTAACTTAGTCAGTACCTTCGCCTTCTCAAGAAATTCAATGAATATAAGGTGGCCCTCCATACCTGATAGATTTTGCATTATTACAAGGTACCCGGCTTCTAGTAAACAAAAACCAATGGGATATTCCCTTAGATTCGAAACACATCCCTAGCGCAATCGATCCGCCACAGTCGGGTAAATCGCGTATCGATAACTTTGCCGTTGTGCTAGTCAATCAGAAAGGGACATCGTCAGGGAAATTTGCAAAAACCGACGCCACTTTTACTTATTGGATTGCCGCGGTCACCCGAACTTTTACGCACGCTTAATACTGACAAGTGGACAAGGTAAGCGGTACACGTAGTAACGGGGTTGGGTGTGTGTAGTGGGGAGCAATAAAAATCCACACCCGTTTACGATTCACAGTCCTCTACAAATTCACTCTCAATTTCAATTTTAGAACCATGGTACTCCCGTCGTATGTGAAGGTGGGCCAACAAGTACAACACCTTATGCGCCTAACCATCAAGTGGAACCACAAGGATGCGCTGCCGATATTCGCGCTCGAGGTCGACCCTAAATCGCAACAACCCCCATTGGCCGTGATCCCCAAGGGCTCAGCTGGTCCGTACTTGTCGGCAGCCGAAACGGTTTTTTTGTCGGTTGCATGTTGTAGGGAAGTCCTCGATCCTCGATGTATATGCACCCCCATTCGAGGCACAAACGACTGCCAGTGAAATTCGCGTTCTGTTTGCCCATTGGCATGACGAGCCGACACACCGTGCCGCAATCGGGTATCTACGTGTCAGTGCTCCCGACCAAATCGGCTTCAGCGACTTCAGAACTTCACTGGCCGAAGGCATACCACGCAACATGCTGGACAACACCGCTTTTATTGTCGGTTTCCGTATACCATACTACCCATTTCACTACGAAGCAAATTTACGGGTGTACAATGGTATCGGCCGGGACATTGCATTTCGACTGGTATGCTACCATAAAACGGGTAGCACGGTACGGTGCGAGGACCGTTTATCCCTTCGTGCGTTACGGAATAACCTGGTCACCCCACCAAAGGTGGAAGTCCGTGGAAACACGAAGACAGTAGCCGTACCAACCGAAGCAAAGCAGGGGGCGGGTGCAACTCCGGTATCCGAGACCGAACCCAACACACCAATAGCCACGGGCGACCCAACTCTATTGACGCTCTTGACCCAAGTGGACATGCATGCGAGGAACCTGCTGAGATCGTACCAACAACAATTGCACCATGGTGGCCGGAGCATTCGAACTCCAACCATGGGACCGTATACGCTGTCCTCATCCTCAATACCAACTCAACCACGAACCACTGTTCAACCAACCACCTCCTGCCCGGTACGGTTCATCGGCACCATCGGTCTGTCCCGGCGCAGTCTACTCTATACATCCACCGAACCCATCCCGACAGCACCAGTTGTAGTTCCGGGAAGCCCGTCTATGGCTCATCGCCGAGATGCTTTACGCCAACCCAATCGGTCGTCGAGTCCTGAGAAGGAATTCGTCGGTCGGGCTCGGCGATAGGTGCCAACAAGCCCATAAGAACAACAAAAAAAAAAAAAA
>NW_023465243.1:5543-9120 GCF_013731165.1 Rhagoletis pomonella | reverse complement strand
ATAAAAAGCACATAATATAAAAAAAATTATAATTATTGTTATTAGTAATACATAAACTGCGAACTTTTACAAACCTAGTTTGTAAAACGTTTGTTGGTATATATCTTAAAGAAAATGCGCACGAAATTGCTTAGATGGATGAGGAAACCCGACTTAGCCATACCGGATTAACTTGCTTTGTGTGCACAGGGATTTTCCAGCATAACTTAATTAATCACCAAACCTACTTGATCAAATTAAGAGTTAATGATTAAAAATTAATTTTTTAATCGCGGTCACGATTAAATGTTCAGTCAGGTTAAAATTAATCATGATTAACTGTAATCAGATTGAATTTAATCGAATTAACTAACTGATTAAGACATCAATCGATTAATGCCATCATTGATTTCACATAGATATCACTATACCAAGTTTCAGTTCTCTCCCACAAATACTTCCAGAGATATGTGTGTAATATGAAAATTCTAATTTGTATGGGAGGGGCCTTGAGTTATCGGACTTACTTTCAGTCTAAGACCATCCTTCCGACATCCGTAATAAGTGTACTAAATTTCGTTCTGATCGGAAAACAGGTTAAGGATGTAGCCTGTTTTTCAATCCAGGTCATAAACCATCTTTGAGCAAAATTTCATTTTCAAACAGGTGGAAATTCTTAAAAAAGTAGCCTATTTTCCAGTCTAGGTCATAAGCTATCTGTGTGCAAACTTTCATGCAAATCAGTTCTGTCATTTACGCGTATTAATTTAATTAAACTTTCATAATACGTGATAACTCTTAAAATAGTAGCCTATTTTCCAATATAGGTCATAAGCTATCTCTGTGCGAAATGTCATGCAAATCTGTTCAGTCATTTCCGCGTATTAATTTAATTAAAACTTTTTTAACAGGTGGCAACTCTTCCAAAAAATTTGCCTATTTTCCACTGTAGGTCATAAGCTATCTGCTTGCAAAATTTCATGCAAATCCGTTCAGACTTTTCCGCGTAGTAATCTAATTAAACTTTTTTTTTTTTTTTTTTCTTAAAAAAAGTAGCCTATTTTTCAACCTAGCTATCTGTGTGAAAACTTCCATGCAAATCAGTTCACTCATTTCCGCGTATTAATTAAATTAAACATTTATAACAGGTGGCAACTCTTAAAAAAAGTAGCCTACTTTCTAACCTAGGTCATAATCTATCTGTGTGCAAAATTTCATGCAAATCCGTTTAGTCGTTTCCGCGTATTAATTTAATTAAACTTTTTAACAGGTGGCAACTCTTCCAAAAAATTAGCCTATTTTCTACTGTAGGTCATAAGCTATCTGTGTGCAAATTTTCATGCAAATCCGTTTAGTCGTTTCCGCGTATTAATTTAATTAAACTTTTTTAACAGGTGGCAACTATTCCAAAAAATTAGCCTATTTTCTACAGTAGGTTATAAGCTATCTGCTTGCAAAATTTCATGCAAATCCATTCAGTCGTTTCCGCGTATTAATGTAATTAAACTTTTTTAACAGGTGGCAACTCTTAAAAAATTATCCTATTAACCAATCTGGCCCATAAGCTATCTGTGTACAAACTTTAATGCAAATCCGTTTAGTCGTTTCCGCGTGATGATTTCCCAAACATCCAAAAACAGGTGGTAACACTTAAAAAAATATCCTATTAACCAATCTGGCCCATAAGCTATCTGCGTACAAAATTTAATGCAAATCCGTTCAGTCGTTTCCGCGTGATGATTTCCCAAACATCCAAACATACAAACTTTCACATTTATAATATTAGTAAGATAAGATTCATTTCATTTACAAACGTAATTATTATTTCAATAAGGCAGAATCAATGGAATATGGAGGCCCGCCATATATTCATCGAAACTCTTGAGAAGGCGAATGTACTGAATGAGTTAACGTGTTGTGATTAAATCGGCGGAATAATTGCCAAGCACTCGGTGTTTAGCATCGATCAGTTCATATGAGTTCGAACCAAGTTTCCGTGAAACATAGGCTTAAATTTTTGGTGGGGCTAGTTTTTGTGCATAGCCCTCTCCGGCCACGGACTGTTTAGGATTGGGATTGTACACTTCCGAGCCTATCTCGAAATGGCGTTCTCTTTTGCGGGTCAATGCCCGTTGTGCGGTTTGTTGATATTGTTCGAACTGTCTGTCGCGAATTTCATCAGCCAGAACTTTACGTTGTTCCACCTCCTGGGTATGGTATGGATTTACATCCAGTAATAATTTATATTCGTTTCCATCTTTCACATATTCACGACCGGTGTGTAGGAAATATGGCGTGTAGCCCGTGGCTGAATGCACTGAAGTGTTAATATCATGAATAACACGAGAAAGATAGTTTTCCCAGGAGGAAAGTTCAAGAAGATCAGCCATGTGAGCACGTAATCCAAGTTTAATGCTTTTGTTTGTCGCCTCTACCTGATTGGCTTGGGATGGTACAAAGGCGTTTTCATGTGTTTGATATTATAATCGGCGCAAAGCTTTGCGAAAGTTTGACTGATGAATTGAGTACCATTATCTGATATAATGAGTTCGGGGCAGCCATTCACCGAGAATATATGTCGGAGATGTTTGACTACGGATATGGCGTTTGCGTTTTTCATGGGCTGCGCCCAGACGTATCGCGAGTAACAGTCGATGGCTACGAAGATCCATACGATTTTTAGACATGGGCAGCTTACCGACGAAGTCAATCGATAATTGTCTACCCGGTCGTTTTGGTTCTCTATATTCGCCGTGAGGTGTTTTGGTGCTCTCATTACTTGGTTTAATGCGGTGGCATAGTTCACATTGCCGAACATACTGGTAAACGGACTCATACATGTTTGGCCAGTAATAGCGTTGTGAGATACGTCTATAAGTTTTCCAAACACCCTGATGCGAATGTTGGTTATGATTTTCATCGAAGACTTTTGCTCTGTCAGAAGATGGTACACAAAGTGTCCACAGTATTTCCGCACTTTGATTGGTAAATTTCAATCGGTGATATATGAGGTTGTTCTCGATTTTATATCTATCTAATGGTTGTTTTGAGGCCATGGCTTGCATTTTGTTGTACCATTTATCGCACGTGTTTGGGTCAATGTTGATCACGGATGTGATTGGGGTACGATTAGCGTGAAAATTACTCGGAAGGTCAATTGAATTTCTACGAACGATGTTGAGTAGAGCAAAAGAACGAGATAAGGCATCAGGAAGTTCTAAATGTTTTTCTGGTTTATGAATAATTTTGAGATCGTATGGTGATAATCGGATCGCCCAACGGCATAAACGTCCAGTTGGTTCTTTGAGAGTTTGTAGCCAGCGCAAAGCTGCATGGTCCGTTACCACAACCAATTCACGACCCTCAAAATATGGACGGAACTTTTCGACCGCTAAGAGAAGAGCTAGGCATTCCCGTTCGGATGCTGTGTAATTTTGTTGGGCTTTCGAGAATTTCTTAGAAAAATACTGACCACACGTTCATTCCCATCATGTTCTTGTACTAGAACAGCACCCGCTGCGATAAGCGAGGCATCGGTATAAACCTTGAATGGTTTTGAATAATCGGCCATAGTCAGAACGGGAGTGGTAGTTAAACA
>NW_023465243.1:674-5533 GCF_013731165.1 Rhagoletis pomonella | reverse complement strand
TCCATTCAATGGGTCCTTTTCGGTTTCCTTTATACAATTCACAAAGGGGAGCTGTGATCTCCGAAAAATTTGGAATAAATTTTCGGTACCGGCCTGCTGCACCAACGAACCGTCTTGACTTCTTTTGCCGTTTTGGGCCGTGCAAATTCAACAATAGCTCGAATACGAGATGGATTCACAGATAGACCCTCTTCAGACAAAACGTAACCCAGGAATTCCAATCGTTTACAACAAAAATTCGATTTGGATGTTGAGATGGTTAAGCCGGCCCCAGCTAGACGTTTTGCAACAATAGCCAATATCTTAACGTGTTCTTCAAACGTCGAAGTGCAAATTATGAAATCATCCATATATGCGAATGCATGTGGAACCAAATCACGGAAAATTTTATCAATGAGATTGGCTAATGTGACGGGTGAATTTCTCAACCCCATCGTCATGTGACGAAAAGCATAAAGTCTGTTTCCGAATGCAAAAGCGGTTTTCAGTTGACTCGATTTTGACAAAGGAATTTGAAAGAAAGCTTCAGACAGATCAATACTGGTTAGGTATTTAGCTGACTTTAGTTGTGCTAAAATTTGGTTAGTATCAGTAATTGGAAATTAATAAATTTATCCGCCGTAACCATTTCGACTTTAGCAGATGCAACTTCTTCAGAAAAACCTTTGGCTGTATGTTTTAAAAATCGAAGAACTTTCTCTTGATTCTGCACCAGTTCGAAAAAGAAGGCCTCATGGAATGTGCGTGCCATAGTTGGGTGTTTCATTGAGATAGGTACGACAAGAGTTGGCACCAGTCGGGTAAAACTACCGACCGTATATAATACATCCACTTTACCAATGGCTTTAAATGAAATCGAATTATCGGCAAGACCAATGGAGGTTTTGGTAGGTTGCAACTGCACCCATCTGTACTTCTCATAAAATGTTTGTGAAATGACTGTGACTTCGGCTCCACCATCGAGTAAAACCGTATGAGAATGGTTGTTAACCATAACCGTGAGATAATCGCGACAATCGTTCGGAATGTTATATGTCAAACATTTCTCTGAGATAAAGAAAACATCGCGGAGTCGTGGTTGATTAACTTGATTGACTGTGTCTTGCTGGTTAGTAGGGACTGGAGCTGAAGTAGGTTGGTAATTGGTAGTGTTCGTTCAGAACATTTAGTTGATGGTTCTTTGCCATCCCTTTGAGTTTGATTACATTCATTAAGAATCAGAGTAGAATTATTACTGGGATTCGGGACTGAAGATATGTCGATTTGTAGAGGGACTTCGGTAGAGTGTGGATTGTTAGAGACAGTGGATTTAGATAAAGTTGTGGATTCTGAGTACGATGGACCACTATTCCCAATCGACTCCCTTACGCGTTTTTTGAACACGAGCATTGATCAGACGTAACCCCTGGTCGTGTACATTTGTAGCAGATCACCCTATTCGGTTGGGTTTGACACTTTTTGAAGTGATGGCCCCACACGAGACATTTTGCACATCTTACATTTTCGTCGCCCTCAACAACGAAAAATGGGTCGACGATAGTTCCTACTTTCGCATCATTCTCCTTTGGATTTTTATCATTTTTATAATCCTCGACTGGTTTCGAATACCTATGTTTCTGAGATGCTTTAATTGGTTTCTTTTGCTTGTTCAAGTATGCACATTCCCTGTCATCGGAGTCGGACGCAGGAAACGAAGCGGTACATTCCGAATGTGAAGAATCATCCGGTGGATCATGTATTGCCGAAATTTCCCGTGACACTGATAGCTGTCTATACGAACAGGTTCTTTCCGGACGGGGTGTGGCAACAATGAACGAATGTGGTGCAATTCGCTGAGCGAACTCACGCAATTGTTCCAACGTGTGGACTTGTCGAGTGTGGACGAGTTCACGCAGATGATCGGATAAGGTACCAATGATGATATCGAGGTGGTCCCGTTCATCCAGACCACAGGAATTACCCTGCAATTGGAATGTCGTCATCGATATGTTTCAGCAGTGTTTGCGAGTGTGGATCGAATTTAATCTGTGCATATGACATTATTACTTGGGCCCGAGTATGTTTATTGAGGAAACGAGCTCGAAGTTTCGTGCAAACATCTTGATAATCTCCGAAGTTCCTAATTTCGGTGAAGTACCATTGTCGAGCGGCCCCCGTTAGTGTGGGCACCAAACGCGTAACCAATTCATGGTCGGGTACTCCAATCTTATATCGAAATGAGCCAATAATAGCCAAATAATCTTCAACCGATAGAAATGTTTCGTTCACATGAACTCCATCGAATTGAGCACGTCCCATCCATGATGGTAAACTTCTGAATTTCCTATCCATTGCATCCGCTTGGGCCGATTCGCCGAATACAGAGGCTTGAATTGGTCGTGATTGTGGTGGACCGGATAGCGAATAATTCTGATATAAATGAGATGGTTGATTAATTGGTTCTTGGATATGTGACGTTCTAAGACCAGGGTAGGTATTGATCGTTTGGGTTTGTAAGGTTGAAGGACCACCCAAAGAACCATAAGGAGGATCCACCGAGGGTGGTATCCAGGTATGATTCCGGGTCGTTGGCATGGTTTGGTTCATGTCACGAACGTCAGAGATTGGTGTATGTAAATGAATCCGGTCACGGATCATTTGCTGTTACATCTGTGTTTGGGTTCTCAACAACTCAGACACCATTTCGGACAGTTGGTGTAATGAGGGTGTTGGTTCCGTCCCGCCTGACACTGAATTGAGAACGGCTGGTAGAGCATTTGAATTAACCGTACTAGTGGTTAGGGAATATCGTGGTTCAGTTGCCTGAACCGAAGTCGGTATATTCGGGTTTGGAATCGAATTTGGTATGGTTAAGGGTAAATATTGGGATGGAACAGTATTTTGAATTGTACTCCTCGTTCCCCGTTCATTCTCAAAACCATGGAAGGTCGAGTTCAAACTTAATCGGGAATCCCCCAACGGGATTCCCGTATTCGGTGAAAACATCCGAAGTTCACGAATCTTCGACTGAAATTTTCCGATCAGATCTGCCTGGCGTGTAGCCGACTCGGGTTTTAACTTTAACCGAGCGGTTCGATAACAATAATGTATCATTTGATAAGACGACCCTGAGGTGTTAACACCTCATTCACCTCCACTTCCCGATATGCTCTCTCACATATTTCCAACTCATTCATTGGGTGTAGGGCATGGGATTTTATAAACCATGGTTGGCCAACGTAAGCAGATATTTTACCATTGAGAGCGGCTATTTCGGTGTCGGTCCATTGAACCGGCGTTGGATATAGGTTGTATATCTCCCCTTCGATCTGTCGCTGTTCGTCTGTCAAATAAGTTGCATCGAGAATGGGAAACAATTCCATGTTCAAAAACTCAAAAATACCAAGTTGTAAATTCACATTATTAAAAAAAATTCTATCAACGGCAGACGTAAAGTCCGTACTATTATGGTCTGGGTTATAAGATGGCGGTACTCGATTTAAAATCAATACCGCATTTACTTCAGTTTATTATTATTATTCTATGATTGTGTCTAAGCCTAATCAGCGAAAACCAATCTATGTCAGTTTCGAATATCCAATTTAAAAAAATAATGCCGCAAAAATCGATCACTATTTGAATATTGCTTTTAATCTAATTAGTTTAACAAAAAATTCACGCTCAATTGGTTGTATATCTCAAGTGATTTTCGGTCCAAAATTTTGTTTAGTATTATACCGAACGTGGGCTGAGAATGGCGATTAACGCACTAACTCGAATATTTTATGGACCAAGTTGTTTGCCCCCGGGATGCAGCGAAGGCCTTGAATAATTGGGAGTATTTCCTGTATCTCCTTCGGTCCCTTCTGTCGCCAACAAGGTACGCAACAAAGATCAAGACTATTTACCAAATCACCACTGAGAATATCATCCGACTGAGAATATTCAACCAGTTTGAGAATGTTAAACGAGATTAATTTGATACGAGTTTCAAATTTTATTGGGAATGAATACCCAAAGAAATTACAAAAAAAAAATAAAGCAAAATTAATAGTTTGGTTCAATTAATATTGACCGTGTTATCGGTTACGTTGCTTAAACTTATACCGAAAGGCTAAATGAAAAATTATCGGTTCAAAAATCTTGACCGTCGATGTGTGGTGTTACTTGATTAAAAAAATTCAATTAACTTGCTTTTCAGAAATGGCGAGCTGAACTGAACGAGAATGGTTATGACTGCTGATCAATGGTGTTCGCATCGCAGATCGATCACCATTACCCCCGCGGAAATAAATAATCAAAATATCCACAAAATCTTTGATTGAAAACGAGCTCCAATAAAAATCAATCAAATCATGCCGTGTGAAGACTGGTGACGATATTGATTTACTGTGATTATGAATTCAAAAGATAATTATTTGATTCAATCTCAATGATGATTTATAATAGCGGAATTTCTAAAAAAAAAAATTTATCAAAAATCTATTAAACTCGAATATGTATGGTTCACCGACGTACAATTTTTTACGAATGTCAAGTTAGCACTACACTTTTCGAAATTGGAAAAGTTAACTACGGCATCAATTGTAGTGTTTTTGTTGTAAATTTATTGGAAAGAAAAAATTTGTAGCTCTCGTTTTTTAAGAAAAAATGGTATGTAGTGCTAACTTGACACCATACACCTAGTCGATAGAATTGAGATATCCAATATGTTACTATGCCATTAATTGTAGCTTTTACCTTTAAAATTTGTTGTGAAAAAAAAAAATTTGTAGCTTTCGTTTTTTAAGAAAAAATGGTATGTAGTGCTAACTTGATACCATACACCTAGTCGATAGAATTGAGATATCCAGTATGTTACTATGCCATTAATTGTAGCT
>NW_023465243.1:0-574 GCF_013731165.1 Rhagoletis pomonella | reverse complement strand
TTGACGACAGAATTGAGATATTGAAAAGGTTACAACGGCATTAATTGTAGCGTTTTTGTTGTAAATTTGTTGTGGAAAGAAAAAATTTGTAGCTTTCGTTTTTTAAGAAAAAATGGTATGTAGTGCTAACTTGACACCATACACCTAGTCGATAGAATTGAGATATTGAAAATGTTATAACGGCATTAATTGTAGCTTTTACCTTTAAAATTTGTTGTGGAAAGAAAAAATTTGTAGCTCTCGTTTTTTAAGAAAAAATGGTATGTAGTGCTAACTTGACACCATACACCTAGTCGATAGAATTGAGATATCCAAAATGTTACTATGCCATTAATTGTAGCTTTTAACTATAAAATATGTTGTGGAAAGAAAAAATTTGTAGCTTTCGTTTTTCTGGAAAAAAATGAGTTGACCCTTTTTCGAACAAATTTTAGTATGTAGTGCTAACTTGACACCATCCACCTTTTGACGACAGAATTGAGATATTGAAAAGGTTACAACGGCATTAATTGTAGCGTTTTTGTTGTAAATTTGTTGTGGAAAGAAAAAATTTGTAGCTCTCGTTTTTTAAGAA
>NW_023465242.1:7251-9120 GCF_013731165.1 Rhagoletis pomonella | reverse complement strand
CTCCATTTCGAATGGTGACATAATTATAAAACTTATATTAAAATACGATGCTTTTAACAAGGAATTTAACACCGAATTTTTATATCAAAAATTTGTTCAAAAGAAAAATTTCTTTAATTACGAAATTACTAAATAGCAAGAAATAATTAATTTTAACCGTGTTTTCAAAATCTGTAATTCAACTGCCGATTAAAATAAAACGGATTGACATAACGGATTAAAATTTACACCGCCGTAAAGGTACGATTTTTGTCTAAAGATCGTGCCTTACGAATATAGAAAAAAAATAAAAATAAAAAAATAATAGGTGCACTAAAAAGGTGTTTAGTTAACGACCGTCTGGAGGCGGTTCAGGCTACTAGAGGGTTAAATGGCTAAAACTATATTTAAGGAATTCGCAAGCTAACATGAAAGTTTTATTATGAAATTTCACACCGCTTAAAAATAGTTGGTGGTGATTTCAAGTCCTCTAAACATTTATTTAGCCGTTAAAAACTTTACGACATACGACAATACGACACTTACGACACCTTTTGAACCACCCAAATATTTACCTATAAGCATAAATTGAATATTCATACATACCTGTGTTCGTATGGAGTAGCTTATGTCGAAAGGCTGGCTTTAGTATAATGCGGCATTTGCAGCACACGATCGCGAATGGCTCACTGGCGCCGAGCCGTTGAAAATTTTTGGCAAATAAACGTGCATAAATAGTTCCGATACTAGCAAGTCAATATTCTTATTTAGTCTCATCAAAAAATTTATTGTCGTTTAAATTACGGATGTTGCGAATGTGGAATTTTAGACATCCGCGGATGCGAATGCGGATGCGAATATCTAACAGCTAACATCCGCGGATGCGGATGCGAATGCGGATGTCAAGTATTTTAAAGAATTATTAAATTTAGAATCTAGCATAATGGCGAGATCGTTGTTTAAGGCGCTTACAAGCCAAACCAGATGTGTCAACTTTTCTAAAGCTTTTTAAAAAGAATTCTTCATTCTCATTCCTTTGGCTGTTTCAGAATTTGGGGAACCTGTACCGCCATCTGTGTTTTTTGATTTTAGTTTTTGTAACTCATTTTTAATACTTTCTTCTACGACTGGTTTGAAATTTTGTGCTTATAGCGAGCTAAATTGGTGGATATGGAAAATAAATTAATATTTTCCAGGAATGAAAACTTTGAACAAAATTATACTTTCAAAGTCGTGACTGCAAACCAAATCGGATATTGTTATTTAAAAAAAAAAAAGCAACCCCTTTTTTATAAGCATTTTAATCTCAGATAGTTACCGTAATTCTTATCTTATTAAAGGTCAGACCTACAGTTTTTTTTATTTGAACATCGATTCTCTTTATAGCCAGACGTTGATAATTTCTGCTGGAAATCCATATTGAAGGAGCTTACTCATTGACTTTAAATAGCAAAGAAGGGACAGTTTTACCACAGATTTTTTTAGCCAAGGATCCAATGTATATCCCTATGAAATAAATATACCCTGCAAAAATCGTGACTACTCCATGCATGCGTGTAAAGAGTACTCCCTAAGGACCAAGGAGTACTCCAAAATTAACCACAATTCATATAAAAAATATGGTTCAATTAACATTGCGATGTCCTAGGGCAGGACCATATACTCCAGCCCTGCATTACATCAGAGTAGCACAAAACTACTCCAACATATTAACAATGGCATTGTTGTTATATTTTTTCGTTTGTACACGCTTTTGTTCTTCACTTCTCAAATGCTTTTTCGAAATTAATAAAAACCAAGACAAAAATTTAAAATTACATATTGTCTCTGACGGCATTCGAACCCGAACATGCTGGGAGCTAAGAACTAACAGCGAGCATCTCTACACGT
>NW_023465242.1:0-7151 GCF_013731165.1 Rhagoletis pomonella | reverse complement strand
AAAAAAAATTACTAGTAATATTGTGAAAAAGCGTGGGGCGCTCTTTGCCATATTTTTCGTCTATCGAGCAACCCACACTTTTTTCACAATAATACTAGTATTTTTTGTTCATTATTAGTTTCAACTTATATTAAGAATTAGTTTTTTACTTTTTAGCTTGATATGCTTTAAAAGCGTGTTTTTTTAGTTTTTTTAAACTATATTCATTTTTAATTTTTTAGTACGATTTATTGTTAAAAATAAAATTTTTTCTAAATGCTCGAGTGCTCGAGCCGGAAAGTAAGTAGACGGTACGCATGCGCAGACAGCGTGGTTGTTTTACTTGCTCTCACACAGAGACTGTGTGAGGAAATTATTTAATCCTGGCGATCCTAATCAGGGTAATGAGATAAATTTATAAAATTATTATATTGTCGCTGATTCTTGATAAGTGTACAAAGTTGTAATTAAATCTGTCCGTTTAAAGTGGGTCAAAATCGAGTCCAAAGGAGTCGTGTTCAAACATACATACATACAAACATACAGGTGAAGCTAATAAAAGGGTGTTAAAAAATATTGCACGACAAGTAAACAAAGTTCATGTTTTTTAAATTTTTGCTAAAAATAATTTCCCCAAAGGGACCCATTTGAAATTATTGAGACGAATATATGTAATAGGTGGCATACGCGGGACGTCTGACTCGCGAGTCATTTGTGTACGTGTTGACTCGCCTTCGACTACACACAGTTGAATCATTCAGAGTCATGCCGGGAGTCATGTTGGTGTAACTAACACATATGGGTGTTTCCATCGGAAGGTCCACCACGACAAAAAACAAATAAAAGTCTTATATCAAACGTATTACGGGCCGATTTGTCTGATTTTTTAAATATATACTGGCTATGTACGTAGAATCATGTTTGCGTAAAATGGTCTTCCTAGGTGTCGCCAAGGTTGAGATATTTCGAAAAATCGTATTTATGGTCCGATTTGGTTCGAATTTGGCGTATGTAGTTGAAACATAATAAGTCATAGATTTCCAACAAATTCACCCTGAATTGGCGCTGAAGTCAAAATAAAAAGTATATTCTACATAAAATACATGTTTTATTTGCGTTAAAAATTCATTTAAAAGCAATATTAACAAAAATATAACGATGGAAATTTATGTCACGTGACACTACGTCACGTAACGTTTCACACTTGGGTTTGTAAAAGAAAATTGAAACAAGTTGCATTCATTCAAAAAACTCTAAAAACAACTGGAATTGCTCCAAATCATATTAAAATAAGTTTAATGAAAATAGCCATCCACAATTCGCAGAGTTTTGCGATTTTGTAAGAAAAGAAAAAATCTACTTCCATTTTTTGTCACGTAACGACACTCTCTTTAAATGCTTATATTTCAGGACGAAGCAGTTCGATTGTTTTCATTTTTCGGTTAAATATAGAGCCAATTATGTGCTAAGGTTAAGGTTAAAGAAAACAAATGGTATTCCTTGTTTGTATCACATTGAAACGAACGACTGTCACGTATGCGACGTATGGAAATACCCATATTTATTTTCACAAACACATCCAAACCGACTCACGAGTCAGGCGCACCGTGTATGCCGCCTATAACATCAAAAGCAAATCACGAAAATTTCGTTAAGAATTACAGTGCACACTTTCTGCTTTTGTGTCTAGTAGTTTTTTTTAAGATTAATAATAATAATAAATAGATTGGCGCTTACACATGTGTTTGTGTTTGGCCGAGCTTCTCCTCCGATTTGTGGCGTGCGCCTTGATGATGTCACACAAAGCGGAGTGACCTACAGTTTTACGCCGACTCCGAACGGCGATTGTATTTTAATGAGAAGCTGTTTTTCATAGCAGAAATGCACTCGGAGGTTTGCCATTGCCTGCCGAGGGACGACCGCTGTTAAGAAAAAACCTTTTTCTATTTTTTTTTTGCGATGTTGCTTTGACCAGGGTTTGAACCCAGGCGTTGCGGAGTGGAAGCGCGTACTGCTTACCACTACACCACAGCGGCCGACGATTGGTTCAAAAAAATCATAATAAAGAAAGAAGCCAAAGCAGGTATTCAAAGCACAGAAAAAAAAAATTATTAAAAGGACTATGTTCTCTTTGACGTACGTCAAAGGTCAAGTAGAAGTGGGAACTTTTATGGCTGCCCATGGATAGCTCGGTTATATAGCTTAAGAAATAATATTTCAAAGAAATTTTTATCAAAGTTAATAATATGACATTTGACCAGTTTTTTTACACAAATACTCCTACGACCTCAGGCAAAAATATTAGCTACAATATGAATTTTTTTTTGCCATATATACGTTTTATCGGTCCACTTGCAAAATATTCGCATTCGCAAAAGCTCCGCATTGATTATTGTGAAT
The DNA here is from genome assembly GCF_013731165.1 of Rhagoletis pomonella. NCBI lineage: Eukaryota > Metazoa > Arthropoda > Insecta > Diptera > Tephritidae > Rhagoletis > Rhagoletis pomonella. The sequence continues at coordinate 4,772 of NW_023465242.1, read as the reverse complement.
GCGAAAGCGAATGCGAATGTTAAAATTCAGGCGGAAGCTCCGCGGTTGCGAATGCGAATGCGAATATTCGGAACAACCCTGGTTTAAATAATGAAGGGAATGCCGCATTATACTAAAGCCAGCTTGCCGACATAAGCTGCTATTCCATACGAATACAGATATTAATAAAGAAATAAAGAACACACTTTCAGTTACACACATGTACTTACCAGTTTTCAAAACTAATGCAAATGACAAAGTCGAGCATTACCAAATAATCGTGTCATTACATTAAAAAAATAATCATTAAGTTCATTTCCACATAGCATCTTTTTAAATGGCATACATTTTTTGATATTTCAATGCCTAGTGGAAATTCGGCATAAATACATGAATTGAAAGGAACCGCGGAATTTTTTGAAGCGTGCTTTGACAGATGATTAGCGATGCCCTATTTGAAGATCAGTGGCTTATTCAAACTTTTAGCAGGTGTTGCCGAAATTCATCAATTAAATTGAAAAAATTAAAAACTATTGCATGAAGTGAAAGGGTGATAATAACCTAACCAAAGCATTGTGAAATGGACCATTTTAAAAAGCATTGGACCAATGGACCAAACGAAAAAAATTGACCAAATTTGGTCCAAAAAAAACAAACAAAAATCAAAAGTTTTAATTTGGTTAGACTTTCGACCAGCTGTTCGGAATTGAGACCATTGTGCGGCGCGGAAAGAAGAATATGTATATAATGGCATGCAATATGTGAACATACGTATGTAGCAGATGTAAACGGAATCAAGAGCTTTCTCTTAATGCCACTAATGGAGGAATAGTTGAATACAAGATTGCGCATTGCCAGTGGCGATGACATTTCTCTAGTAAAAGAAAACATCGAATATGCGGATAAAAGAAACTGTCAAACAGTAAATTTTCTTAATAATAAATTTTTCGACAGGAAACGTGTTTAAATTGTAAAAATATATGATGCGTAAGAGAAATTGATAAAGAAATGTGAAAAAATCGTGAATTTTGTTAAATTATTACTGAATTTCAGTGCATTTAAAGTTTCTGAAGCGTTGTTTACTTTTATTTGACAATTGTCAAAATTGGCAAAACCAAACTAGTGGTCCGCTGAATGTGCCACCTTTGTTCTCTACATCGTACCACTAATGTGTGGCGCTGTGTTGGGTATCCACCACAGTCATTGTAGACCGGTTGTTAGATTTGGCTGGTGGCATCCTTTTGCTGTCTCCAGTGCCTGACTGCTTGTAACAATGACGATTGTTGTGGAGCTTCTGATTTTGGCTGCTGATGGTTTTTAATCTTGTTACCGCTGCTTTTGTTGTTGTTTGCCTTTTTCCAGCTGCATAATGCGCTTTAGACACGATTCGTGATTTATAAGGTGCGAATTACGTTCAAATAATTTTTGATTTGCAATTTTGCTTTCTTCTATTTTTTATCTTCTTTTTTATATCTTTTCATCGGTTTAATAAATTGATGTGCAGGTATTTGCTATTACACCGTATGTCTCTGTGGTGACTTTGAGGTATGTGTATTGATGTGGTTTACTCTGAGTTTTGCAATGCTCCGAGGATGTAAAAGAACTTGCAAGGCATTCGCTTACTTGAGTATGAACTAGAGGTGGCAGATATTTGTGTACCTGCGACTTTAAATATGTTCACATAAAAATATTATCCCAATCAAAGCCCGTTCTTCAATCACCCCGTTTACACAGGGAAATCTCACATCTCAAAGAAAAGTTATGTTTCTTCTCCGTGCCACCGTGATCACTTTTTTCTGCTATATTAAGCATTTTAAATATATTTTAACTTAGTATTTTATTAAAAATACCTTCACAAACCTCTTTTTCTCACTAGCGTCCATTTTTGTTTACTTTTACATTTGGCATTTCTCCTTTTCTTCGCAAAAATAATCGATAAAACTAGTTTGGACACAGAAAAGTTATCGGTTAAATCAGCGATTATTTTATAATTACAGATTAACAAGGGACGAATTTTGTATGGATAATTTTTCTAATTACAGATTAGGGAGTTAAGCTCGAAAATGAGGATAATCTACTTATATGTAAACCTAGTATTTGTCACGGTTACTCAAACGTTACGGGTAACTGATGTGACAACTTCCTAGGATTGCGCCTTTCCACAATAGCAGTAACAGCCACAGTCACTGCTACGAACTATGACTGTGATAAAGTAGCAGTCGCAATTATATATCGGGAAACTGCAACCAGTTATTTAAGACTAAAATCTGATTTATGTTGTTCGGTATTAGAATTTCACACCATTAAAAACGAGTGTGAATGACCAAAGCAAACGACGATAATAGTCAGTAATGCCAAATAAATAAATAAATAACGCTCTTAGTACACTCGGTAAAAGATTGTCGTTTGCAAATTTTTTGTCACTGTTTTTGTCATAGTCACGAATGAAAATCACTGCAACTTCAAAGTCACAGTCACAAATAAAGTTGCTCCTCAAAAGTCACGAGATCGCCCATCTCTAGTATGAACAAGATGGCGTGGGGTGTGTTGCATTTTGTCGTAACATGGTGTAATAATAAAAAGGTGTTGTCAGTAGCGACGTGTTTGTTGTAATTTTGACAAATTCGGGACGCTTATTTGCTGTGTTGCCGATTAGTCTTTATATACTACTATTCCTTAGTATCTAAAATACTACATTTTAAAAACTCGTTTCTTCGCGAGTTTTTTTAGAAATGAGTTTTTTTTAGAACAACACTAATATTTAAAACTAGCAAATGCCTGGCTTGCTTCGCTACGCCTGATAAGATATTTTGTGTCGACCAATACAAAAATAGGTTTGAAATGCAAGAAGGGTTTGTAATGAAAACACTATTGGCTTCGATTGAATGGTCATTTATGTTCCTATCGTGTTCTTTGTGTTCTTTTCAATTCGTCCCACTTCTTCTTGATATACCCATGGTCCGTTGATGTGTCTAGGACATCCGTGGCGCCTTAAAAATTTTTCGCTTCTTTGTATTCATACTTAAAGGATGGGGCTTTATTAAGTCATCTCAAATGTAAATTTGTAGAGAGTCAAACTTTCTGAAATGGGCCACTAAAAATTAAGTATTAGAATTTCAAATATGTTTTGGCAGATATTCAAAGGTCTATATGTAAAAATTAATGTATTAACATATTTTTTGAAAGTTTCAATTTTTCAAAAATTTATTCATAAATGAATTTTTGACCTTCTTTTCATCAATTTTATATATTAACTGCTATATTTCCGTAAATTTTCAACGAAAAATAACCAAATTTAAATGGTGTATTTAGAAAAGGTAGCAGAATCGAAAAAAATAACATACTGGAAAAATTTAATTTTTTAATAGTATTAAATAATGATAAATTTCCAAATAAACAATTGACAATTTAACAGACTTCTCCTTGTGTTAAACAAAAAAAAATTACGATCTTATTCTATCACAGCGCACGGCAGTGCGTGCGAGTGACGAAAGCAGACACAGTAGCATGCTGAAATGACTCGCTAATATATACACGAGATTTCGAAGTATCACGGCGCACGGCTGTGCGCGCGAGTGACGAAAGCGGACACAGTAACATGCTGGAATGACTCGCTTATATATACGCGAGATTTGGAAGTATTTATACAGACGTCCAATCGACATGTTTGAGACATCGTTGGAAAGGTCTTGAGGAGTGTGTACAGAAAATGTATTCCAGCTTCATAAACAATTAACCGTATTCTTTAAAAATAGGCTAAAGTGTTGCGAAACCAGGGACGTGATCCGGATGAAAAATTTGGTCGGTTCGGTTCAGCGGTTCGAACCGTTTTTGCACTTTTGGATTGGTTCGTCAAAGCGGTTATTTTGGTCTTTGAACCGGGGTTTCGGTTCGGTTTAACGGTTCGAAAAACAAAAAAATAACGCGCAAGTTTAAGTGTCAAGTGTCAAGTGCAACAACGCGCAAGGTTAAGGGGTCTGTCAAATGAGATGGGTAGGCAAATCATTGATATTCTCACATGGTTAACAAACATGGTAGGTATTACCATGTTTAACAAAAAGAAAAAAAGTGGGTACATTTATCTATTGAGAATTGGTTAAGACCTACCTTTAAACCTTTATGGAAAGTGGTTCGGTTTTCGGTTCGGATCAAACATTTGTGGAAAATTTCGGTTCGGTAAATGGTTCAGTTAATTAATAGAAAAAAGCGGTTTTCCGGTTCCAAACCGGTTCGGTTCAAAACCGGTTCACGTCCCTGTGCGAAACAAAAAGCGTTTTTTTGTTTTTTCCGGTTAGGGGGGCATGTAGGTACACCCAACGTATTTAGTGTTACTCTATAGGCCAATACCTTTCAAACGATACCTTATATATTAAGTTCCGGCTACAAGTTGGAAAGATATAGATATAGATAGTGTTTTGGTTCGTGTCTCCACTACGAGATGCTTTGGTATGTATGTGGCGTCTGTACGTACCTTGATTTAATTTTATCCAAACTTTCAGGAATTATAGTACAAAAAAAACTAAGAAGGTTTTGTTCCAGGATGTTTTGATTCGTATGCCTTTTTGGGCGTGTGTAATATTAAAAGATTTAAGTTTTCTTGTTACGCCACTGAAGGCGAATAATTTTTATTTTGGCCTTACTTTCGCCACTGAGAGCGGTTGGCTTGACATTGACCTTCTTATGCATCTACTTGTGCTATTTGTACTCACGATTGAGAGAAATAGAAATTGCGCCAATCGCGGTACTGCTAATCCGCTCTTTGTGATTTTGACAGAATGAGCTGTGTGCGTGAC
>NW_023465241.1:0-9124 GCF_013731165.1 Rhagoletis pomonella | reverse complement strand
GCCTTAGCCGAAAAATACCGCAAGGATGCATTGCGCGTATTTATTTCTAGTTTAAGAAAACTGTGGTGTGATATTCTGTTTTCGGTAGGAAGCGAGGACTTGCCTTCAGCTTTAGCTAAGGCACAGGAGTTGGAGGCGAATCAGAAAAGGTATGAATTCGCTAGAGTTTTTGATGCAGAACAGGAAAAAGCTAGAACGGTTCAAGCGCGCACAAATCCGCAATATAGAAAAGATATGCGTGAAAAGTATGTTCCAAATAGTGGTGAACATAACAAACCAACTCCTATGGACATAGATTCAACTTCTTCTAAATACCGCTTCAATTCTGCACCACAAACACAGGTCCCGTCCAACAGGACACAATTAGCGAAGTCTCCTAGTTACACAACACCTGCAAAAGTAGAACGTATAAATGTGGTGCAGCAACAACACGAAGATCCATCCGACAATCCTGAATATGCTGATGAGATTAATTTTTTAGGGTAAATTCGGCATTGCCATATGTCAGGAAGAAACTAAACAACGGTGAAACGTTAAATATACTTCTTGATACTGGCACTGCAAAAAAATTACATAAAAAAACGTTCCGACTTAAAAAATATCAAAAAAACAGGTAACGCGTTCTTAGCTAGAACTGTAAATGGATTTAACAAAATCACAGAAAAATGTAAAATACAATTATTTGGTAATTTTTGGACTTTCTCACGCAAATAGAATCAACTATCGATACAAGACAGTCTCTTCTAATATTTAAAGAAGGTACTGAACCGATAGAACTTTATGAATGTGAACAGGTGAATAATATCGATATAAATCTAGAATGCGTCCCTACAAGAGTAAGTTTGAGGATATGATTAGAGAAGTAATGCAAGTATTTGCACAGCCCGATCAGAAACTTACCTTTAACACAAACATTAAAGCTACTATACGGACTCTTGATAAAGGGCCGGTATACTCAAAGCCACGGCCATATAATATGGCCGCTGTACCATTTGTCAATGAAGAAATAAAAAAATTATTGAGAGACGGTATAATTCAGCCGTCGCGATCTCCCTATAATGCTCCAGTATTGGTGGTTTCAAAGAAGAGTGAAAAGAAGGATGAGGCTATGAAATACAGATTAGTTTTTGATTATCGATAGTTAAATGAAAAAACGGTGGCCGATCGTTACCCAATACCTGACATTTCGATGATCTTATCTAACTTGGGGCAAGCCAAATATTATACTACAGTTGACTTGAAAGCAGGATTTCACCAAATATTGTTAGAAGAATCTGACAGGGAAAAGACTGCGTTTTCAGTCAATAACGGCAAGTATGAGTTTCGAAGATTGCCGTTTGCCTGAAAAATGGACCAAGCATATTTCAAAGAGGGATAGATGACGTGCTGCGAGAGGAAATAGGAAAGTGTTGTCATGTGTACATAGATGACGTAATAATCTTTTCCAAGTCAACAGAAGAGCATACAACAGATGTAAAGAGAATACTGACAAAACTCTTGCAAGCAAATATGCGAGTAGCACCTGAAAAGTCAAAATTTTTTCACACCGAAGTAGAATTTCTAGGCTTTAGGGTATCCAGTGATGGAATTAAGACATGTCCTAACAAAATTAAAGATATAGTTAACTATGAAATACCAAAATCTCTTCGTAGCCTGAGGTCTTTTCTAGGACTGGCGGGGTATTACAGGAGATTTGTAAAAGGTTATGCGGCAATTGCCAAACCTCTAACAAGATATCTTAGTGGCGAAAACGGGCACGTATCAGCCAGAAAGTCTAAGTATATAAAACTTCAGCTAAACGCTGAAGCCATAGGTGCATTTAATAGAATTAAATCTATATTAGCCTCAGAAGACGTGTCACTTTTATATCCCGATTTTAGGAAACGCTTTGAGTTAACAACGGATGCATCTGCTGATGCAATCGGAGCCGTTTTATCGCAAAAGGGACGGCCAATAACGATGGTTTCACGAACTTTAAGTAAAACCGAACAAAACTATGCAACAAATGAGCGAGAAATGCTAGCAATAGTTTGGGCTTTGCAAAGCCTAAGAAACTATTGATATGGGGCTCCGAATACGGACCATCAGCCGTTAATTTTCGCGATGTCCGAAAAAAACCCAAATACAAAGTTCCTGACGCGCTGTCACGTCAACATATACACGCAACTACTGTTCATAGCGAACAGTCATCCACATTATTCCCTCTGTACCAAATCCTATAAACTGCTTTAAGAACCAAATCTTCATTCAACATTCACTTAACTCGGATCGTAAGCAAATGAAAGCATTATTTCAAAAACAAATCAGACACATGGTGCAGTTTTCATCCATCCCAAATTTGATATGCACTTTGAAAGACACATTAAACGCGGCAGTTGTGAATGGCATTCATTGCAGTTTAGAAACTTTAGGAATGATTCAAAACGATCTGGTAAACGCATTTCCAGGAGTAAAAATGAGGTACACTAGCAAACTCGTGCAGGATACTTTCAATAAAAATGACCAGTTAGAAATAATTGCCAACGAGCACAATAGAGCACATAGGGAAAGCAATGAAAGTTGTAAACAAATATTGGCCGAGTATTATTTCCCAGACATGAAAAAAATGGTTAAAACATTTGCCGAAAATTGCAAAATTTGCAGGGAAAATAAATACAAACGCAGACCGATACTGCACCCTATAGGAGTAACGCCTATCCCTAAAGCACCAGGAGAGATTCTTCACATAGATATATATTACACAGGAGGGAAATATTTTATTACATGCATAGATAAATTTTCAAAATTCGCTGTGGTAAAGAATATTGCGTCTCGCAATACAATAGACGTAACAAATCCACTTATTGAAATTATCTCGCAATTTTACGACACTAAACAGATTATCACGGATAATGAAGGAGCTTTCACATCAAAAACTGTCCAGAGTCTTCTACAAAATCAATTCAATATTTCTATGTTTACTGTTCCAGCACTTCACAGTCGAAGTAATGGCCAAGTGGAACGCTTTCATTCTACTCCGGCCGAAATTGCAAGATGCATAAAGGGAGATGCTACTGACGTAGTTGAATTGATTCTGTTAGCAACCCACAAATACAATTACTCAATTCATTCAGTTACCAAATATAAGCCAAAAGAACTATTATACAATTCAACTGAAGAAGTTAAAAAAGAAATTAGGAATCGTTTAAAAATTAAACAGGAAAAGGACTTAAGTTACCATAATAGAGAAACAAAACCAAGAGAATTTAAACCAGGTGAAATGGTCTATGTAAAAAGTAATAGGAGAATAGGAAATAAATTGTCAAAACTTTATAATGAAAAGGCTATTCAGGCGGATCTAGGGACTGCGGTAGTAATAGATGGCAAGCAAGTTCACAAAAATAATATAAAATGAACATTTACTTGCAGGGTTGTCCTTGTGCCGTTAGTGGCAGCGAGAATCGTGGATTACTCAACAGCTCTATTTATTCCGATACCATCAGGCGAAACCGCAATTTTTCAGAATTTCATTTATTTGAAACACACTATAAACTTTACAGTCATAGAAGAAGGATTTGTGGACAACATAAATATAATAGCAGCTCTTAAAAATGAAAAACAAAAAGAACTACTACAACAGGACCTGGACGAGATGGACGACTTAGTTCGCATGCTCAGGAGACCCGGTAGAACTCGACGTGCCATCGATTTCCTGGGGTCTGCTCTTAAATTTGTGGCTGGAGTCCCCGACCATCAATACTTACAAATTTTGACAGCTGCCGCAAATGAAATTATAAGGGCTGGAAATAGACAAATAGAAATAAACAAAGAAATTCAAGGAAAAATTTATGAAATAACAGACAGAATTAACAATATCAATACTAGAAATGCAATTGATTATGAAGTGGTCACTCTACTCATGGCACGAAGAAATAGAATAGTTATTGATAATTTAAAAAACATGTTGTATGGTGTAGCCTTAGCAAAATATAATATTGTAAACCCACTAATTTTAAATACAGAAGAAATCAGTTTGATAGAATTTAAGGAAAACACACTTGTTCCCATGTCCGATATTATTACAATTTCAGATGTAAAAATTTATTACCAAAACGATGCACTGATTTATCTTGTAAAAATTCCTCAAATAACAAAAATTTGCAAATTATATCAAATAAGCCCTGTGGCTCAAAATAACAAAATGTTGTATTTAAAGAATAATTTAACTGCTAATTGTAAGTGAAACCAATATCCATTAGAAAATTGCAGAAAATCTCTAGGATATAACTATTGTAGTATTAATATGCAAGATGTTTGCCTTTTACAACTTCTAAACAACCATACAGCAAATTGTCCCACTACGGCGGTGGACCACTTAGAAGAGATTGAAGTAATTAGAGACGGATTAATCATCGCACGCAGCAGTAGGCTAGACATCGAAGAAAATGGAGAATTGATTAGAGCTAATGGAACCCTGTTAATTACATTTGACAAAGAAGAGAAATTTATACAGTGCAGACGTGTTTTTATTTTGCTCTGCGTTTTCTTATTTTCTACGTGGTTTTCCGCGCATGATATATTTGTGTATTGCGTTTTCTGGTGAAACTAAATTTGGTGATATACCTGTTGCCGTTTGTCATTTGATTCGACTCAAGCTGAGGTGTAAACGCTTAAAATACTGCTTGTACTGCTTTTGTTGTTGCCGAACTTGAAGGTATGTCTCCCCCTCCTGCTGCTGCTAAACGTCGCTTGAGCAAAGATTCTCCAATTTCGAAAGCAGCGAAACTGGATGAGAGTGCAGCTCTACCATCTATCCTAACTGCACTTAGAGAGCTTGAGCAAAAGGTACAACGTCAATCCGATACACTCCAATCTTTGTTTGAAGGTCTCTCTAACAAAATTGCGGAAGCGGAGCGTGCTCTTTGCAATAAAATTGATACGGAGATTTCTGTGCTCTCCATCAAAGTAACAGAATCTGCTGAACGTATATCTGCTTTAGAAAGTAGGCAAGAGCTGCTTGATAGTGAGGTGCAGAGTTTGCGTGCACAACTAGAGAGAGTAAACTCCTATACCCCTGAGGAATCTACTGCCGCTGTTGTATTTGGATTACCGTTTTCTGAAGGAGAAAACCTAAAGAGTATATTTAACCACATATGCCTCTCTATTGATTTCTTGGTGCCGCAGATACGTGACATCTTTCGCTCCAGGCCAACCAACAACAGCCCTAATAGTGCGATTATCGTTAAATTCTACTCTTCGCATGATCGGAATCGTACTCTTCATGCTTTTGGCGAATATCGTAGGCGTACAAAATCTCTTATTTCATTAGCTGCTGTGGGGCTTGAAGGTAATTTCTCTATCTTCGAGAGTTTGAGCTCGAATAAGAGAAAGATCTTGCAAGAAGCAATTCGACTAAGAAGAGCGGGTAAATTGGCCTCCGCATTCACATTGCGTGGAGACGTATTCATTAAGACTTCTAAAGACTCTTCGGGAATAAAAATTGACAAGCTTGATGATCTTAAACTTGTATATTGATACGCTGTACTCTTTGCAACTCTTATTTTTGTTATCTTCTTATATGCCTTGTTTAAATGTTATTGTAAACTATGTAAAGTTGGTTCATCTTTCTGTTTTGTGCCGTAAACGTATATTTGATGGTTGTTGTTTTCCATTAAAGGTTGCTTTTGTTTGCTGCTTGCATGTTGTCTCTGAGTAGCAAAACTAATAGCGTTAATGACAACAGTATTGCTATGTTAAATATTCTATGTTCCCAGCAGAGTGGTCTTAGGGTGGTTCACTTTAATGCGCGGAGCCTGAACAATTTAAAAATGGATTATGTGAGACATGTTTTCCAGTCCTCAGGTGTTGACGTTATATGTATATCCGAAACTTGGTTTGTCAGTGATGTGTGTGATGCTTACTATAACATTAATAGCTATAAGTTAGTGCGCAATGACAGGGTCGGTAAAAAAGGCGGTGGCGTTGCTATTTACTGCAAGAACCACATTAGCATGCGCACAATCTGTCAGTCGAACGATGGGGGCGTGGAGTTTTTGTTCGTCGAATTGTTTGACCGTTTTAATAAGGCTCTTATCTCGTGTGTATATAACCCAAACAAATATGTATCCCTTAATCCGTTTTTTGCATCCCTTTCTTCTTTCGTAGTAGACTACGAAAATATTATTATATGTGGCGATTTCAATATTAATATTCTTGCTTGTGACTCTCTGTGTTGTTCTCTGTTAGATAATGTTGCGACTTCCGGTCTCTCGATTGTTAATAATTCAGTGCCGACGAGGTACGGTAATAATTGTAAACCCAGTCTTCTGGACTATTTTATCGTGTCTGACGATTCATCTGTCTTAAAATTTGACCAAATTTCATTTATATCTGACCACGATCTAATTTTTTTGTGCGCTTGATATTAAATTTAGCTGTTCTTCCTCTGAGCAGATTTATACGTTTCGAGATTTTCGTTCATGTGACACAAATGCTCTCTTCTTGGATCTAGACAGCATCGATTGGCGTAGCTGTTGGTATCTTCCGACCGTTAATGAAAAAATTGAGTTCCTTAATTACAACATACTGTCCACCTTCGACGCTCATATTCCAATTCGATATGGCAAAACTAATTCGTGTCCTTGGTTCAACCTTAAAGTTCGAAGAGCTATTAAAGCCCGCAGTAAAGCATATCGTGCTTGGAAATCAAATAGTAGTAAAACTAATTGGGACATCTTTCGCACAGCAAGAAACAATGCTACGCAAATTGTAAGGTGTGAAAAGAAGAGGTATTTTCATTCCAAGCTTGACCCCTCTCTGTCCTCCGGAACTTTATGGCGCAATATCAAAAATCTCCGAGTCTGGGCCAAAGACAAATCAGAATGCACATTAGATGTGGATAGCATGAACGATGCTTTTCTTAGCAGTGTATCGTCTATTGTTCCCCTATCTAAATTTACCCCTTGTAGTACTGCAATTTATTCTGGTGTTCCTTTCGTGTTCTCAGCTGTTACTGAGTCGGATGTGGCTAAATGCGTCTTCAAAATTAAATCTAACGCAGTTGGAGAGGATGGCATACCTGTTCGGTTTATAAAGTTGATTCTCCCTTATATTATAAGCCCTCTAACACATATAATTAACCACTGCGTTACCACATCTTGCTTTCCCGATTCGTGGAAAATCGCTTGTGTTTGTCCGGTTGCAAAAAGTAAACTTGCTTGTTCACCCAGTGATTTCCGTCCTATTAGTGTTCTTCCCTCATTATCAAAAGTGTTTGAGTCGCTGATGGCAGAACAAATCTCCTCACACATTTCTGAAAATAATCTCTTGTCTCCTCTTCAGTCTGGGTTCAGAGCGGGGCATGGATGCTCTACTGCTATGATTAAAATTATGGACGACTTGAGACTTTCTTTTGACAAAGGAGAATTATCTCTTTTATGTTTGCTTGATTTTTCAAAAGCATTTGACTCAGTTGACCATTCATTGCTTTGCTCCAAGCTCGAATTTTATTTCGGTTTTGGTGAATCAGCTTTATCGCTCATGAAGAGCTACTTAAATTGCCGGTCTCAACGAGTGAAAATTGGGTCTGTAACCTCGCAGATTAAGTCCTTGAAATGTGGTGTTCCCCAAGGATCTATCTTAGGTCCTTTGCTATTTAGTATCTTTGTAAATGACATTTTCTTAACGTGTAACTTTGCAACAATGCATGCGTATGCTGATGATATTCAGCTTTATTTATCTGGTTCCTTTGATGACATAGATACGGTTGCTGCTAATTTAAACAATGATATAGACTCTATCTCCCGCTGGGCCAGTCAAAACGGACTCTGCCTAAATCCAAAGAAATCATATGTTTTACCCGTGCATAAGAGAAAATTTAATTATGATATCATTCCAGCTCTCAGTTTAAACAATTGTTCTTTAAAGCTGGTCAGTAAAGTTACTAACTTGGGATTTGTCATCAACTCCTCTCTTAGCTGTATTGATCATACTAACTCTGTTGTAAACAAAGTTTATGGGACCCTTAGATACCTCAGGCAATCTGCATCTTTCACTCCAGTTAGTACTAGGCGTAAACTTGCCCTACAATTAATCTTACCGATAATTACATACTCTGAGTTGGTATATAGTAAGCTTGACTCTAATTCTGCTCACAAAATTGACGTTCTATTTAATTATGTTACCCGGTATGTGTATGGATTACAGAAATTTGACCATATATCCGCTTGGAGGACTTCTTTGCTGGGATGTGACATCTCAGACTACCTAAAAGCCAGGAACTGCATTTTCCTCTATAAACTTATACATATGAGAACCCCACGTTATCTGTATGACAAACTTATTTTTCCAAAGTCGGAACGTTCTTCTGACTTAATTCTGCCCTCATATAACTTTAAAAACTCTGCCAGACTGTTTTTCATTAACGCTATTCGTATTTGGAATTCTATTCCTCATGCCGTTAAAACCAAATTCAAAAAAAGCAACTTTAAAAGTTCCCTCCATACATATTTCTCGTCTAGTTGATGAACCTTCTTAATATTTAAGTTTTTATCTAGTCCATAATTTTTAGTTTGTACATCTATTGTTTTATTCCCAGCATTAATAGTATTAATATTACCTCTAAATCTGTTTAGTTACTTATATTGCTGTTGTACTTCAAAAGACTAAGTCTTATTGTACTAATTTTAAATAAAGAATAAAGAATAAAGAATTTGAAAAATCTCTTACGATAAATGGAGAGAAATTGAAAGCAAATCATCAGATCGATATTATTGAGCTCCTAGCTCCTAAGAAAACTATTTTAAATGAGACAAGTCAACAAAAACACCTATCATTGCCATTCCTTCATAAATTGCATATTCGAAATAACGAGCGAATGCAAGAGATAAAAGTCGTTCTTGAAAATAGCAAATGGATGTGGTATGGCGTAATTGCAATACTCACAGCAATCATAATAGTAATATTGTATATGAAGTTAAAGCCCAGAATTATCAAAATAAAAACTGACACTGACCAGCCTCAACATAGTTTGTCAACGATGAACATTGCCAAAAGCAGAGAAGATATTAGAGCCCGCTTGGAAGCAATTGGGGCTGAGAGCAACCACATTTGAGGGGGAGGGTAGTTAACATATGTAGTGGAATGT
>NW_023465240.1:0-9127 GCF_013731165.1 Rhagoletis pomonella | reverse complement strand
CAAATTTCAAATCACACTATACCGATTAAAAAAGTTCTTAATTAAAAAAAAAAAAAGTAAAAACTTTACCTCACATCTACAGGTAAAGTCTTTAATTTGACCTATAGTTTTTGAAATTTCCTTTCAAAGGTATTCCCAAACTAAAATCTCTTTCGTCTGACATTTTGATACACATGTATTTCAGTAAACTGAAGAACTAATTTGAATTTGATTTTTCGAACAAATGGCGACCCTCCTTAATAAATTAGTAATTTAAAAGTATCTTTTTAAACACGTAGCAACCCTCTTCAAACATTCCAAATGGTCAAACTAAAGATTTCTTAACATTCTTTCGTTTGACTACGGTATTTTTATATTTCATATACTTTTGTATTATTTAGTTAATTGAGTTAGACCCTCTTCAAAAGTGTTTTCAAGCTTAATCCTTGTTAGCTCTCCTTCGCCTGACATCATAACTGATGAATTAAGTGGAATTTGATTTTTTAAACATTTGATAACCCCGCTAAGTACTGTTCAGAAATAAAAGTTTTTCAACTGATACCCATATTTTAATAATATAATTCATTAAACTTATTAAATAATTTGAATTTAACTTTTTAAACAGGTGGCGACCCATTTTTAACACCCCAAAAATATTCTGGCGTTCAAACTAAATATTTCTTAACTCTCCTTCGTTTGACATCCATATTTTGATGTTTCATATAACTTGTGTTTAAGTAAACTAAATTCGACATTTCAAGCAGGTGGCAACCCTCTTCAAAATATTTTCAAACTACTGCTTTCTGAGGTTTTTTATATGATTTTTTAAACAGGAAACCCTCCTATAGTTCAGTTAAAGGTGGCTACTCTTATCGAAAAAGTAAAACGTTATTTTACATTCAGCGCAAGCCTTTTAACTTGACACCTCATTTTTGAAAATCGAACGAACAGTGTGGATATGATGGCATTGATTTTTAAATAATTTCAATTTAACTTTTCAACAGGTGGCAACATTTTGCCAAAAAACTAAACCAGTTTGCACATCTACAGGCCAAGCGCTTTTAATTTGACCTCATTTTTGAAAATCGAGCGAACGGTGCAGAACTTTTATCCTAAACAAAAAATTATTAGATGATAGATTAGTAAATAAATTAGTGATAAGAACTAATTACAATATGTTTTAATTTTACTATTTAACCAAAATTAAATTGTTGTGAAAGAATGAGAGGAATTATTTTTTTTCCAAAGGAGTGTGATGTAATGCGATTAAAGAATCACAATTGCAAACCAACAAAATTACTTAATACGAATTCGCACTATTACTATATTTACGATATTAAAAATGCAACGCTTCATCTAAGTTAATAGTACCTAACTTAAGTAGGAAATGAAAAATAAATTGAGCGGCGGATTTGTAAGTACAGTAAAACCCGCTTAAGTACCTCACGAAAAATGTCAGCTTTTTGAGGTACTTAGGCGGGTTGGGTACTTAAAAGAACCCGCTTAAGTATCTCGATGCGGTTACTTAAGCGAACATAATTTGTGATGTAATTACATCTTCTTGTTAACTTACATAAATAAGTCCTTGAATAAAACATGAACATTTCATAAATTATACGTAATTTAAAACCAAGATCGTAGCATTATTTAAACAAGTACACACATAAAGGAAAACTTTATTAAAACAAAAAACATATAAATGTATGTTATGTAATTTTCACAAGAATTAAATTAAAAAGTCATTGATTATACATATTTATACATCAACACAAACAGGGCATATCATTTGGAAACAATTCAAAGTGATATTGTTTGCCACCTATGTTTATTTTTTAATTTTTAAAATTTTTCAATTAAAAAAAAAAATCATTCTCTAACAAATACCATAGAAACTTAAAATATAAGCTTAAAATTTTGCAGAACACAAAAAAAAAATCATCAAAATTTAAAACTGGTTTTTCAGAAGTGTTACCATTTTTTATGAGTATAGTGTAACAGTACGCAAGTTTCAAGTGGCTAAAAATTACCGTTGATTTTTTATAACTTTTTTGCCGAAGGTGTGTAGCGCTCCACTGAAAAAAAGCACTTAAAAGTGGAAAATTATAAGTAAAATGGTAAATGGGGTACGAAAAATGTAGGTACTTAGGCGGGTTGGGTACATAAGCGGGGAGGTACTTAAAAGAGGGATTTTCTTCAGAATACATTAAAAAATTCACGGTGCCCGAAAATGTTGTGAACTTAAGCGGGTTAGGTTCTTTGCTGTCAAAACCTCCGCTGACTCACCTTTAATAGTCGATTTTAATTTTTGCTTTATCGCTCGGATTGAATTTTCATTGCCTATAAAGTTTCTTGCTGTACCTTTTAGCTTAGTTTTTATCATTGAAATTGCTATGGCTTCATGAATATCCTTGATTTGTTCCAGGATATCAAGAGCATCTAAAACACTATGTAGGTTTTCTGGCTTACCGTCAAACTCAGGTAGGATTGACGAAGCTGTCTTAATGAATTCCACTGTTGTCTGTGCCATTCTGACGTTTGTTGTTTGGAAATTTAGTATCTGACACTCGCTTCCTTTTTGTTCTTCGTCTTGGTCGGAGGGAGATTCCAACAAGTAAGTGCTAAAGTCTATTTGTATATTTTGTTCGATTGTAGTTGGTACTGTCTCCTCTATGTTATACCTTGCTAGTGATGATACCAATTCGTCCCTAACACTAGAAAATATTTGGTATGCCTCTATTTGGTGACTGCTAGTTAGTTGACTATTGATATTACTTATTGCCTTACCTACTTTATTTATTGAATCTAATATTAGTGTGAGATGGTTCACTACTGTTTCTGCTTTTATTTTTGTATTCTTATTTATGCAATTGTAGGATTTTTCCGCTATAATTTTTTCTTCTACGAGTGTCTTAAAAATTTCTTCCAATTTACCCATTGAAAAGGGGAGAAGGAGGAGCAAAAGAAAAATACTCGAATTTTATCCAAACCTTATCCAGACCGTCGGCACGGCTCTGGTATCTTTTTTCAAAAATTTGTTATGAACTGAATAAATTCTTAAAAATAGGCTAAGACAAGTATAAATCGTTATTACTAACAGCATGATTTTAATAGTGTCCAGTGCCTCACTGTGGTCAACTACCTCAATAGAATTAACAACATTGGCGTTTGGATTTTTTATTTTGGATTCATTTCCACCCATTTTATAAAAAGAAATATAGAATATTAAATAATTTAGGTATAAATTGTTAGTAATAAACGGGCAGAATCTTGCCACTCAATAGGCAGCCATTAGATTGCCAAAATATTTTGTTAGTGTTTTATTTAAATATTAAATAATTTAAATAACGGCAAGAATCTTTCAATTCTTGCCAATCAATAGGCAGCCGTTAGGTTGCCAAAATATTAATAATTATTATTTTGATATTAAATTAACGACGCCTTTTTCTCCTTTTCCCGTCTGGATTTCTTGCTTGGCTAAACAGCCTATATAGAGTCATCGTCCTGGTTGCTTTTTACCTGAAGCTTCCCATTGTAAATTTGCAAATAAGCTTGTATGAGCCTCTGATTAGTACGTTCAGCGTCATGCAGTTTTTTTGTTGAGGCAAATCGGTGATGAAAATGCTGCTTGGCAATGGACACCAAATTGTTCATTTTGAGGTCGAAACGTTGCCCGGTTGGCGAGGTTGTGTAGCTTTTTAACCGACTTCCAAAAAGGGAGGAGGTTATCAGTTCGTCGGAATATTTTTTTTTATGTATGTTACCGATCTCGATAGATCTTTTTGCATCGGAAAGGCAGTGTCTCAGAGGTGGTCCCATACTAATCTGGTTTAGATCCGATCATTGGATCATGAAATATATATAGATATATATATAATTTTTTTTTAAGTCGGTTGTTTTTTTTGCTAAAAATGACTTGTTTATGTTAATAGCTACATCAGCTAGTAACGGTGTTCGAAGTACGAAGGCAACTTGCCACTATAAAAGGCATGTTGCCGCTAGATTTGGCAGGATCTTTTGCCGCTTAAAGGCAGCTTGCCACTATAAAAGGCAAGTTTCCGCTAGATCTGGCAGGATCTTTTGCCGCTTAAAGGCAGCTTGCCACTATAAAAGGCAAGTTGCCGCTAGATCTGGCAGGATCGCCATGTAATATTAATAACCAAATAAGTAATAAAGGCGTTCTGACTGCGAGTCAAAAATCAATTGTCTTTATTCCGATTTTTCAATCCTATTTATACAGTTCTTAAACTTATTTACTTCTATAATTTCTTATTTACTATAATACATATTTACTCTAATTCTTACATACTAGTCATACAAACATGTATGTGCTGTTAAATACTTATGCACATACATATGAGTATTGGCTTATACGGTTGACAAACGGGCTCGATTATTTGCATAAACAGCCTTTATTTGCTTTGACTCATGCATTTTCCTCTTTAAAATGCGCAAAAGCAGCCGAACAAATGCACGAAATTTTTGGGAATTAACTCGGATCCGGACAGTTTTCGTTGACAACACTGGTACAAACGGCCAGCTGTTGTCTTTTGTACAAGTCAGCAAACAAAGGGCGCGATGCCCGCGTCTGCGGTAGCCGAGTGGTAAGAGTTACGGGCTACACGCCTGTAGCTGCCAGGTTCGATCCTCGGTGGGAGCGATTGCGACATTTTTTTTTGTTTTTATTATTTATTTTATATTTTTTTAAATTTTATTTGACCTATATATTTAATTTTACTTTATTCTGTTTTATTTGCTTTATTTTATATAACATTTTTTATTTTACTATTAGTTAATTTAAATTTTTAGAGTTGAATTTTAACAAAAATTCAACAACAACTAACTGAAAGCAACGAAAAAAAAATATAGAACTTATAAAAAAAGAATGAAAACGAAATAAATGAAAACTCAATTGGCCGTGGGACCCGAACCCACGACCTTGCCGCTCGTTTATCTACATAACTGCCGTCTGTTAGGTCAAAATTATTATGTGCATATGTGTGCCAGATTATATGCATAAGCTTCGCCGTCTGTCACAGCTTTTAGCTTACAGAAATATATATCGTCGTTTAAAGTGCAAAACCGCGTATCAACGAAATGCAAAACCACGTATCAGCAAAATGCAAAACTTCGTATTCGAAGTTGTAGAAATTGTTTTCTAGAGCGTAAAAACACTCATATTTCAACATGGTTCTTTTTTTATAAAGCAATCGCATTTCTGGCTAGTATATTTCAGAACAAATGGATAAGGATTGAGCCAAGAGCTTGTGTGAGCAAATCCAATTTTTGGCAGCCAATGTCAGTTACGCGGTTTTGCAGAATGACGATACGCGGTTTTGTACTTTAAACGACGATATGCTTATGCTTATGGGAAAATGAAATGTAAGCAGAAATCAAGCAATCAATAATATTTTGTGTGAACCACAATTTGTTTACATTAGCAACAAAATAAGTTTAATGCACTTTTGGCGCGGGTGGAACTTTGTTATGTAGATATGCATTTCTGATACACTACAAAGGTGTCTGAAATTTCAAAAAAATCGGTTCGGCCGTTTTTGAGCTTTACGAACACATAAAAAACGGCTTTCAAATACATATTAGTATAAAAGATTGGTATGAATCGAAATGGTTTTTAATATGTTTCACATAGGTTGCCATCTTTTTAAAAGGTTACATTCAAACTATTCAATAATTTGAATGAATTATTACAATATGGATATCAATCGAAATGGTTTTTCAAGGGCTTCATTTCAATACTACATGTAAGAGGTTTCCGTCTGTTTAAAATCCCAAGTTGAGTTCAGGGGATACGTTAATTGAAAAGGTATGACAAGTGATAAGTTTAAGAAAATTTTAGTTTGAAAATATTTTGAAGATGGTTAAACAAATTTTAAACCTCCTGTTTTTTAATTGAGTTTTCTTGAAAGTAGAGTAGAAATTTCATACACTCAGCGAAACGGGTGAGGGCGATCTAGTCATTTAATAAAGCAGAACAGAATTAACCGATTATCGAACTTGAACTTTTTGCTATATATTTTGCGATCAAACAGTTTTGACCGTATGTATGAAATCTGACCATCGACCCTTAGTTTATCTCGTCGCCAAAGCGTGCTAGAATATGCCTAGAACTGTTAGAGTACGATTTTACAATTGAGTACATAAAAGGCAAAACAAATGTCAGAGCGGGCGCATTGTCACGGATTACAATGAACGAACTAAAAGACAAGTTTTAGCGATAAAAACACGATCGACGACGAAGCAGACACAATTAGAGTACGATAATGAATGCAATGACCTTATTACGTTACAGATTTACGACAAATTTTCATATAATTTCTCAGAAAAAATACCCCAGGTGGAAACAAATATTATATATGGTGCAAATAATAAAGTTTCAAATTTTCAAGTTTGTGCACATTTAAACACAAAAAACTCGAGTCACATAATTTTGCGATTGCTAACGAAAAAACGAATTTCGATGAGTTACTTTAGCGGCTTGAAGTCGAAGCCAACAATCTTAACATTGAGAAGTTAGAATAAAGGACCGAGGAAATAATATTTTAAAAACCTTACAAATTATATTGCCAGATCCTGTTGAAACTGTGACTGACGACGAAAAGAAACGCCAAATTATGACAATCTACCGTGACGACCCGATAGGCGGAGGACATTGCGGAGTCAAAAGTTATATGCAAAAATCTGTACAAAATATTTTTGGAAAAATATGACCCTTGATATATAAAAGTTCGTAAAAATTTGTGAAAAATGTTTACTAAACAAGGCAGAACCGAAAATAAAAGAAACCCTTTTTTAACGCCAACACCTAACAAACCTGTTGAAATAGTGATAATTGATAAAAATAGGACCCTTGCCAGAATCAACAAGCTGTAACAAGTTCGCTGTTACTATGATTCGCGATTTGACAAACCGTTGCAGTTCCAGATAAAAGCGCCAACACTATCGCTTCTGCTATTTTTGAAAGATGTATACTAGCATACGGCATAATGAATTTCATCAGATCAGACTTAGAAACAGAATAAGAACTTTTCGACAGCACACCATCACGAAGCAGTGGGCGCAACTGAACGAAACCATCGCGTTTTTAATGAGTACATACGTACATACCTAAATAAGACTATTTCAGACTGTTACACCAGACAAGTATTTCACCTCTTTGCACAATACAACGCCAAATTCTGTTTTTGACAACAAATTTACTCCTTTCGAACTAGTTTTCGGGAAAACACCGACTTTACCTCACGAATCGAAAAAAGATCCCATTTATAACGTTGAAAATTATGCAAAAGGGGTTAAGTACCGGATGCAAAAATCACATATTTTGGCAAAAGAGCTTATCACCAAACATAAGGTTCGGAGTAAACAGACAGTTATACGATAGAGATGCACGTCCAATATCTATTTATTAATGCCCTGTGACAAACACGACAGCATATACCAAGGTCCTTGCCTTGTAATCGAAATAGATGTTGTTATATTTCAATTTATTAAAACAGTTCATAACAACCGAATACAAAAAGTCACTAAATAAATCTTTCACTATACTTAATCAGTCGTTTGCGAAAAATAATAACTATTTTGAATTTAATAATCACTTGAATTTCTTAAACACATAAGAAAAATTCACACATACATATTTAAAATGTGAGTAAGCAAACGTTGAAACCTTAATCTTTCGCTATCCAATATTTCGTTATCAATACGATATATGTACATGAGTTACCCGATTCAAAAACACTCGCATTACTTATAGTTTACACCAGGGGTGCTTATGCAGTAGATCAATTGGCTCAAATGGCTCACAACAACATCACTGTGGCTCACTTTGGCTCAGTTACAACAAACACTGAATTCACATTCAGATGGCTTACACCAACGTCACTGTGGCTCAGTTGCAAAAACATAGAATTTGTGAAAGCACAACATGCGAAATCTTCACCGACAAAAATCGATCGGCATTCAGTTGGCTTACAACAATATCACTGTGGCTCACTTACAACAAACACAGAATTCGTGGAAACACAACACGCAAAATGCTCACGTACTAAAACCGATCGACATTCAGTTGGCTTACAACAACATCACTGTGGCTCACTTTGACTCAGTTACAACGAACACAGCAAAACAAACGAAACATTTTATTTTTAATATTTTTATTGAGCTTTGTACCACGATTGTTTATTAGGAAAAATTGAAAAAGCAACAAAGTCTAAGCGGTAGAAGTTATAGCAGCTATTTCGGAGATCACCACATCTCTTCATCAGACTTCTTTTTTCCCTGCTGAAGTCTAGAAAAAAGAAGTCTGATGAAGAGATGTGCCGAAATAACTGCTATAACTTCTACCGCTTAGACTTTGTTGCCTTTTCAATTTTTCCTAATAAATAATCGTGGTACAAAGCTCAATAAAAATATTACAAATGAAACAAGATTTAGTCTGCAAAAACTAAGGGGACAAAAATCGATCGACATTCATTCACTGCTGCCTCGAGTTGGCTTGCATTTGCTCAGCTGTATGCTTGTACCATTAATTTGTTAGTTTGGGGTTGAAATATTTTTTGCAATTTCCAGAACGATGTTGTTTTTGTTTGGCATTATGTACCATCAATATTAATTGATGTAAATACATTCAGTTATACAAGCTTTTGATAACATGCAGCTACTACTGTATATAATTTTTAAAAAATTACAATATAAGAAAATTTCACAACAAAAGAAAAATGTATATAACTTAATTTGTGAAACAAAAATCTCATCATATTTACATTACAAAAAAATCTTGAACTCCTTTTTGTGATAATAACCTAATAAAAATTTAAGACGTAGCTATTTACCGTACAGCATAAGCTATTTATTTAAAGAATATACTATTACTATTTACTTATATACGAAATATGATTACTGTACCTTATAGCAATATGTACAATAATTGGCAAATTAAATAATTACTAGTGAACCCGCATGGCATTAAAACGCCCGAAACTTAATTTTAAAACCTAAAATATATTCCAAATGTTAGTCAGAGTTATAAGAGGTCCTCCGAGTGCCAGTGAATAGCAGTCTGGCATAGTACATGTTTTCAGTTTCATCAAATTTCAAATCACACTATACCGATTAAAAAAGTTCTTAATTAAAA
>NW_023465239.1:0-9127 GCF_013731165.1 Rhagoletis pomonella | reverse complement strand
ATGAAGCGTGGTGTGGAGGCCCTTGGAGACTCCTATTTGCAAGCTCGTCAACGCTTCGAAAGTCTTGAACGAAAATTCGCTCGTAACCCTGAGCTTAAAACAGAATATAGTAAGTTCATAAAGGAATATCTGGACCTTAATCACATGTCGCTAGTTACCAATGAGGTTTTTCAACAATGCAAGTATTTTCTGCCGCATCATTGCGTCATCAAGAATGACAGTAGCACAACAAAGCTGAGAGTGGTTTTTGATGGCTCTGCATCCACTACTTCGGGCTTTTCGCTGAACGACCTACTCATGGCAGGCCCAACTATTCAGCCGAAACTTTTTAGTATCCTTATTAGATTTCGTACTTTTCCCATAGCACTTACTGGGGACATCTGTAAGATGTATAGGTGTGTTCGCGTCACCCCACCAGATAGCATGCTCCAATGCATATTGTGGCGTGAATCTCCTCAGGAAAACTTTGCCATCTATAAGTTAGACACGCTGACTTATGGAACTAAGCCTGCGTCATTTCTGGCCATACGTGCCATGCACCAACTCGCAGCTGACGAATCCTCGACTTATCCCATTGGTGCAGAAATAGTGCGTCGAGACTTCTACGTAGATGACTTGATATCTGGAGGCGATTCGATGGAAGAAGTACTGAATATCAAGCTACAAACAACTAGCCTCCTTGCTCGAGGAAACTTTAAGTTACGCAAGTGGTGCTCGAATAGTCCAGATATCCTTCGTGATATACCTGACGTAGACAAGGAACGTTTCCTTAAGTTTGACGATGGCAGTGACATCACCAAAGCTCTGGGACTAGTTTGGGATCCGGTCAAGGACAAGCTGCTATTTTTGTTTGTGCCACAATGAGAACTCGGTAACTCAAAACGCTCTGCGTTGTCTACTCTAGCTCGCTGTTACGATCCCCTTGGACTAATGGGCCCTACGCTGACCAAGGCGAAGATTCTTCTGCAGCGCATGTGGAGAGACAAGCTTGAGTGGGATGAGAGTCTACCGCAATCGTTAAACATTGCCTGGTCTGCCTTTTGCAGCGGGTTTGCAGACATACAGCACCTATCATTTCCTCGTTACGTCTTGCAACCTGGGGCCATTACAGAAATTCATGCATTTTGCGATGCAAGCCTTGAAGCTTATGGGGCTTGCGTTTATACGCGTTCAGCCAAGGATAGTAAGGTACAAGTGCACCTGTTGTGTTCGAAGGCCCGTGCCGCTCCACTGAAGACTATCACCGTGCCCAAGCTGGAACTCTGTGCAGCAACACTGCTTGCACAACTCATGGGTGAGTTTACAAAAATGAAGCTTTTTAACTGTTCATTTCATTGTTGGTCAGATTCCTCCACTGTCCTCTCGTGGCTGCGAGAAGAACCATCGAAATTTAACGTATTTGTCGCTAACCGAATTTCCACCATACATCAATTAACGGAGGGCATGCGGTGGCACTATGTTCCGACAGCAATGAATCCGGCGGACATTTTATCCAAAGGAGCTACCCCGCAGGAACTTCTAGGATCTTCACTTTGGATGCACGGCCCGTCATTTTTGCGAGAAGTGGAGGGCAGCTGGCGCATGTGTCTACCACAACCAAAACTTCGACAAAAGGTGTTGCTTGCCGCACATAACCGCAATGACATTTCGCTTTCGTTCAAGTACATTAATTCATTTGGAACAATGCAGCGCATTTTTGGGTACGTCAGCAAATTTGTCAATATTACAACATCGCCAAGCTCTTCGCAGCTCACAGCCGCAGATATTCACCATGGAACTCAACTGCTTATTCGCTTAGTACAAAGAGCGCAACTTTGGCCGGAGTACACGGCATTACAGGCCAATAATTGCGTCCCGAGTTCGAGCAGCATTGTTTCGCTATCACCATTTCTTGATGACTTTGGAATTATTAGAGTCGGCGGGCGATTAAAAAACTCTATGCTTAGTTTTGAATCGCGCCACCCATGCATTATTCCGAAGGATCATCCACTGACATGTAGTATAATAACCTTTCTTCATCGCAAACAACATCACGCAGGTCCTCAAGCTTTACTCGCCTTCATTCGAATGCAGTTTTGGCCCATAGGTGGTCGGAAAACAGTCACTCGAGTCCTACAAAAATGCATTATTTGCTGCAAATCGAGACCGCGCCTTGTCGAGCACATAATGGCCGACCTGCCTAAAGAGCGAATTCAGGCCTCGCGACCATTCATAGTCACCGGTGTGGACTACTGTGGGCCATTTTATTACAAGCCTCAAGTACGCAATAAATCGCCCCACAAATGTTATGTAAGCGTTTTCATTTGCTTCGCCACAAAGGCTGTATGGATGGAGTTGGTAAGAGACCTCTCAACAGGTGCTTTCATTGACGCGCTAAAACGATTAATCGCTACGCGTGGCATACCCAGCTGCATCTGGTCTGACAATGCGACGAATTTTGTAGGCGCCAAGAACGAGCTTAAAGAACTACGGAACTTAGCCCTCAGCGAGAAACACCGCAGCGAAGTCCACAACTTTTGCCTCAGTAATGGCTTTGATTGGCGTTTCATCCCACCTCGCTCTCCGCACTTTGGCGGTTTGTGGGAAGCGGCCGTAAAAACAGCCAAACAACATTTCTATCGTTCCGTTGGCTCATCACTGCTTGGCTTCGATGAATTGCGTACTTTGGTATGTCAAATCTGTGCTGTAATTAACTCTCGTCCTCTCGTACCCCTTTCAGAAAACCCAGAGGATTTAGAAGTGCTAACGCCAGGCCATTTTTTGATTGGTGGTTCTCTGGCAGCTCTTCCGGAACCGGATCTAACGACGCTAAACTACGACCGACTTGATCGATGGCAGCGTGCAACATACATTAAACAGGTTTTTTGGAAGCGGTTGACTCAAGAGTATCTAACTCTTCTACAGCAACGCGCAAAGTGGCGTTTACCTCATGCCAACATTCAAGTCAATGATGTCGTATGCATAAAGGAAGAAAACTCACCACCACTGAAGTGGCCTCTAGCACGGGTAATCGAAGTTGTCCCTGGAGCAGACGGTGTCGTACGTGTGGCACTTTTAAAAACATCTAGCGGCATAACGCGACGAGCCGTGAACAAGCTGTGTGTCCTCCCGGTGAAGGATTCTGTTGAAAGCCCTAACCTTTCAACGGGGGGGAGGATGTTCGGAGCAGCAGCGGATAAGCCAGCAACATAAAATATGTTTATCAAAATCAATATGAATAACGTTATCTGATCACACTGAAATTTTCATACTCAATTGAGCTGCATATTTACTTGTATGTATTTAAACTGTGCTAATTTTGTTTCCCCTTTATACTATGTATAAAGCATACGTATATACATACATACATATATGTATGTGCATACGTACCGCCCGCGCTCAGTTGGATACATTCGTATGCAAGCAAGCGAAAAATAGTACATATGTATGTACGTAAGCAATATTGTGTGCGCGGGCGCATACGTGCATAAATATATATATGTAAATTCTCATGCATTTAAGAAAACTGGTTTTCTATTGTTGGTGATGAATTTGCAGTTATCCAATGTAATTAGGACATACTTAAATAGTTCAAGGTGAACTTTCTGTTAGTTAGTCGCGGACCAAATCTTGTTAAATACAGTTGCTTAACTTATGCATACATCGTTTGTTTTATTTTAATAGCTGCTAAAAAGGCTTAGTAGCTCAACATTTGGTGACCCCGACGTGATCGTATCACGCGATTTTTCGTTTGTTTCCGGCCGTTTACTGAGATAATTCTGCCACACTAGTGTAAACATCAGCAACTTCGTCATGCCAGGGGAAGGTGCAGATCGAGTAGCCTTTCTAAAGCTGAAAACAAAGGCCATATTCAGCAGACTGGAGAGCTTGATTAACGAGTTGGACGCAGACAAGCTACACAGTATGGATGAGTACAGTCTTTCAGCAATGCTAGAATCCTTAGGCGAATTGAAATCCAGTTTTTCTGCCGCACACACAAGCCTAGAGGAATTGGACTTCGACTCCATTGCCAGCGACCTGCCAAGTAACTTCGATGCTGCTCTAATCAACCTTAGAGCTACACTGCAACGCGAGATTGGTAAACGTAGTGCCTCGCAACATTGCTCCACGCTCAGAATGAACTCCAGTGAGACCCAATCAATCATTGTGAACGCTAATAGCTCACGCTTGCCATTGCTGACACTGCCTAAATTCAGTGGCGCCTACACCGAGTGGACAAATTTCTATTCAATGTTCACGTCAATAATCGACAAGGACAGCGACCTCACCAACATCGACAAATTGCAGCATCTTCGTTCCTGTCTGAGCGGCGCTGCCCTTGACACCGTGCGCTCGCTGGAAATAAACGACGCTAATTATAACACTGCATTAGATCTTTTACAAAATCGCTTCGATAACAAACGTCTTATATTTCAGGCACACGTCAGGGAGATATTTGGGCTAGAGAGGGCAGATTCAAACGTAACCAAGCTACGAGAGCTGACAGATAAGGTCACAGCACACATACGCGCATTGCAGTCGCTCGCATCCAATGGGAAGATCGCAGATGGCATCAACGTACAATTGGTGATCCAGAAACTCGACAAAAAGACGCAAGCTAAATGGGAGGAGAGTTCATCGATCAGCGAACTGCCATCCTGGGATCAATTAGCTATGTTCTTGGAGAAGCGCTGCAGAACACTCGAGAACGTTGAGCATTCTATGCAGACACCGACTGGTCAGGCGGTAAAAGCTAACAAGAACGTGAGTACTGGTCAGAGGAAATCCTTTGTTGCTTCCAACGGCTCAAAAGGTGTTTGTGTGTTTTGTGGATCTGCCGAGCATGCAATTTATAGCTGTCAACGCTTCGCAAATTTGTCTCCGAACTTACGCCTGAGGGAAGTTAAGAAGCTTTCCCTTTGTCTTAACTGCCGTGACTGCAAATCCGGATCGTGCCGCGCATGTCAGTCGAAACACCACACGCTCTTGCATTTCGAACGCTCAACTGCATCGTTAATTAATAGTCAAGCCGAAGCTTCGTCGGCAGCTACAGTTCAATCCAACGCTATGACTGCATCGTTATCTGTGACGCCTAGTGCCCCAGTATCTCCTTCTGATGCTGTGTTCCTAGCTACTGCCGTCGTTCTGGTAAAAAATCGTGCTGGAAGCTTCGTGCCTTGCAGGGCGCTTTTAGATTCTGGCTCCCAGTTACACTTTGTCACAACTCGCCTTGCAAACCAATTGCAGCTTGTAAAAGCAAAATCTTCTGCTACAGTATCTGGCATTGGAGATGCCAATTTCTCAACGGAGGGTTACTCAAGCCGACCTCGTACTGAAGTCCCGGACTTCAGATTTCTCAACAAACATAACAGCTGTTGTTGTGCAAACCATAATCGACAACCAGCCTGGCTGCTCCGTGAGCACCAACGAGTGGAATGTTCCGTCGAATATACAACTAGCTGATCCTGGGTTCAACTTACCGCAGCGGATTGATCTGCTCATTGGAGCAGCATTGTTCTTCGATCTGCTATGTGTGGGGCAGATACGCTTGGCATATGGTTTACCACTCCTTCAGAAAACACGCCTCGGTTGGGTGCTATCTGGAGGGGGGCAACAAGGTCCAAAACTATCATCTTTTGTGGTGCGACGGAAGTGCTCCAGTGATATTATTTCCACTCGGTTGGAAGATTTAGTGCGTCAGTTCTGGGAAATAGAGCACAACTTCGAGCCGATCTCTAAGGCCTCCCAAGAAGATATCGACTGCGAAGCCCACTTCCGGGAAAATTATTTGCGATTGTCATCAGGCGAATACTCAGTTCGTCTTCCCATGAAGCGTGGTGTGGAGGCCCTTGGAGACTCCTATTTGCAAGCTCGTCAACGCTTCGAAAGTCTTGAACGAAAATTCGCTCGTAACCCTGAGCTTAAAACAGAATATAGTAAGTTCATAAAGGAATATCTGGACCTTAATCACATGTCGCTAGTTACCAATGAGGTTTTTCAACAATGCAAGTATTTTCTGCCGCATCATTGCGTCATCAAGAATGACAGTAGCACAACAAAGCTGAGAGTGGTTTTTGATGGCTCTGCATCCACTACTTCGGGCTTTTCGCTGAACGACCTACTCATGGCAGGCCCAACTATTCAGCCGAAACTTTTTAGTATCCTTATTAGATTTCGTACTTTTCCCATAGCACTTACTGGGGACATCTGTAAGATGTATAGGTGTGTTCGCGTCACCCCACCAGATAGCATGCTCCAATGCATATTGTGGCGTGAATCTCCTCAGGAAAACTTTGCCATCTATAAGTTAGACACGCTGACTTATGGAACTAAGCCTGCGTCATTTCTGGCCATACGTGCCATGCACCAACTCGCAGCTGACGAATCCTCGACTTATCCCATTGGTGCAGAAATAGTGCGTCGAGACTTCTACGTAGATGACTTGATATCTGGAGGCGATTCGATGGAAGAAGTACTGAATATCAAGCTACAAACAACTAGCCTCCTTGCTCGAGGAAACTTTAAGTTACGCAAGTGGTGCTCGAATAGTCCAGATATCCTTCGTGATATACCTGACGTAGACAAGGAACGTTTCCTTAAGTTTGACGATGGCAGTGACATCACCAAAGCTCTGGGACTAGTTTGGGATCCGGTCAAGGACAAGCTGCTATTTTTGTTTGTGCCACAATGAGAACTCGGTAACTCAAAACGCTCTGCGTTGTCTACTCTAGCTCGCTGTTACGATCCCCTTGGACTAATGGGCCCTACGCTGACCAAGGCGAAGATTCTTCTGCAGCGCATGTGGAGAGACAAGCTTGAGTGGGATGAGAGTCTACCGCAATCGTTAAACATTGCCTGGTCTGCCTTTTGCAGCGGGTTTGCAGACATACAGCACCTATCATTTCCTCGTTACGTCTTGCAACCTGGGGCCATTACAGAAATTCATGCATTTTGCGATGCAAGCCTTGAAGCTTATGGGGCTTGCGTTTATACGCGTTCAGCCAAGGATAGTAAGGTACAAGTGCACCTGTTGTGTTCGAAGGCCCGTGCCGCTCCACTGAAGACTATCACCGTGCCCAAGCTGGAACTCTGTGCAGCAACACTGCTTGCACAACTCATGGGTGAGTTTACAAAAATGAAGCTTTTTAACTGTTCATTTCATTGTTGGTCAGATTCCTCCACTGTCCTCTCGTGGCTGCGAGAAGAACCATCGAAATTTAACGTATTTGTCGCTAACCGAATTTCCACCATACATCAATTAACGGAGGGCATGCGGTGGCACTATGTTCCGACAGCAATGAATCCGGCGGACATTTTATCCAAAGGAGCTACCCCGCAGGAACTTCTAGGATCTTCACTTTGGATGCACGGCCCGTCATTTTTGCGAGAAGTGGAGGGCAGCTGGCGCATGTGTCTACCACAACCAAAACTTCGACAAAAGGTGTTGCTTGCCGCACATAACCGCAATGACATTTCGCTTTCGTTCAAGTACATTAATTCATTTGGAACAATGCAGCGCATTTTTGGGTACGTCAGCAAATTTGTCAATATTACAACATCGCCAAGCTCTTCGCAGCTCACAGCCGCAGATATTCACCATGGAACTCAACTGCTTATTCGCTTAGTACAAAGAGCGCAACTTTGGCCGGAGTACACGGCATTACAGGCCAATAATTGCGTCCCGAGTTCGAGCAGCATTGTTTCGCTATCACCATTTCTTGATGACTTTGGAATTATTAGAGTCGGCGGGCGATTAAAAAACTCTATGCTTAGTTTTGAATCGCGCCACCCATGCATTATTCCGAAGGATCATCCACTGACATGTAGTATAATAACCTTTCTTCATCGCAAACAACATCACGCAGGTCCTCAAGCTTTACTCGCCTTCATTCGAATGCAGTTTTGGCCCATAGGTGGTCGGAAAACAGTCACTCGAGTCCTACAAAAATGCATTATTTGCTGCAAATCGAGACCGCGCCTTGTCGAGCACATAATGGCCGACCTGCCTAAAGAGCGAATTCAGGCCTCGCGACCATTCATAGTCACCGGTGTGGACTACTGTGGGCCATTTTATTACAAGCCTCAAGTACGCAATAAATCGCCCCACAAATGTTATGTAAGCGTTTTCATTTGCTTCGCCACAAAGGCTGTATGGATGGAGTTGGTAAGAGACCTCTCAACAGGTGCTTTCATTGACGCGCTAAAACGATTAATCGCTACGCGTGGCATACCCAGCTGCATCTGGTCTGACAATGCGACGAATTTTGTAGGCGCCAAGAACGAGCTTAAAGAACTACGGAACTTAGCCCTCAGCGAGAAACACCGCAGCGAAGTCCACAACTTTTGCCTCAGTAATGGCTTTGATTGGCGTTTCATCCCACCTCGCTCTCCGCACTTTGGCGGTTTGTGGGAAGCGGCCGTAAAAACAGCCAAACAACATTTCTATCGTTCCGTTGGCTCATCACTGCTTGGCTTCGATGAATTGCGTACTTTGGTATGTCAAATCTGTGCTGTAATTAACTCTCGTCCTCTCGTACCCCTTTCAGAAAACCCAGAGGATTTAGAAGTGCTAACGCCAGGCCATTTTTTGATTGGTGGTTCTCTGGCAGCTCTTCCGGAACCGGATCTAACGACGCTAAACTACGACCGACTTGATCGATGGCAGCGTGCAACATACATTAAACAGGTTTTTTGGAAGCGGTTGACTCAAGAGTATCTAACTCTTCTACAGCAACGCGCAAAGTGGCGTTTACCTCATGCCAACATTCAAGTCAATGATGTCGTATGCATAAAGGAAGAAAACTCACCACCACTGAAGTGGCCTCTAGCACGGGTAATCGAAGTTGTCCCTGGAGCAGACGGTGTCGTACGTGTGGCACTTTTAAAAACATCTAGCGGCATAACGCGACGAGCCGTGAACAAGCTGTGTGTCCTCCCGGTGAAGGATTCTGTTGAAAGCCCTAACCTTTCAACGGGGGGGAGGATGTTCGGAGCAGCAGCGGATAAGCCAGCAACATAAAATATGTTTATCAAAATCAATATGAATAACGTTATCTGATCACACTGAAATTTTCATACTCAATTGAGCTGCATATTTACTTGTATGTATTTAAACTGTGCTAATTTTGTTTCCCCTTTATACTATGTA
>NW_023465238.1:0-9131 GCF_013731165.1 Rhagoletis pomonella | reverse complement strand
AAAAAAAAACTACATAAACCAACAAAATTTTTTTTGCGACATCAAGTTACCATTATGTCATAACTTAGAAAGACAATTGAAATTCAGTAAAGAATAGCCATGGATCATTGGTGCACAAATTATCCATGGCCATTCTCAAAAAAATGGGAGGTGTAACATGCATTTGAAATCCGTTTCACTTTCACTATATCCAATTGTCCAATATATACATATATACACATATGCACATATGCAGACCACACACGCAGCAAATTATTAATAACCCATATATTCATTTGAACTCAGCTTGAGTTCATGCATTGCTGCACTCATGTTACATATTGGTTTATATTAGTCAATCAGTCATATGTAGGTCACTGAAATATGCTGACTTGCATATATGAAATTATGTACATTTAGTTTGTAAGTATTAGTGTAATTAGGTATCAATAACATTTGTATAAAAGAAAATACTTTTCAAATAAAGAATTCAACTCTGTCTGACCTCGCAAACGAATTATTAATTATTAATCATTTACATGGCGATCCTGCCAGTTCTGTTCAAAACAAGCAGACTGCTCTTTTAAAGCAGACTGCTAAAGAACATTAAATGGCATAAATAGAAATTACACCATCCTGCCAATTCAACTATAAATTTTTTAACGTAAGGATAAATTTTCGATCCTGCCAAGCAGAATTTAAGAAACAATTTGCCACAAGCGGCTGTCAAAATATCCCGGCAGACAAAATATCCTGCTAGTTCCCAAAACAGCAGAAAGCCTAGTACCCAACTCCACAGGGATCCCGGTGCGACATCGAAACAGGGTGGAATACAAAAGGATAAAAACCGTTTAACCATGACTGGCAGCAATAAATGACTGGCAGCACGAAACAGGGTAGAATACTAATCTAGTATAAGTAGAATGAAATTTGGCGAACCTCACGGTAGCTAAACAAGTAGCAGAAATCCTTTGGTTTCTACTTAGGATTTTTTTTCCGTAAATTAAGAAAATTTGAAAAAAAATATATAAGTTTCAGCTATTTTTCAGTTATGTCAGACATAACTGAAATACAATTTCATGAAATCTTCGAAAAGTATGAAGAAAAATTAAAAGCTTTAATAAAAGACACTGAAGAGGTCCTCAGCACCTCCACAGTGGTGAAACAAGGCCCGACACCGATAACCATAGAAGAATATCGGCGTAGGAATAAGCTTAACAAAAAAGAAATATTAAAAATACCTACCCCGGTAAAAAGACAGAAACAAAAGCGGGGAGGCAAACAGTTCAAAAAAAATAAACAAATAGCCGAAACTTATAGATTGTTAAATCTTTCAACAGATACCGAAGGAAGACTTAATCTAAGAAAATTAATTAGAAATTTAAGAGAAGAGAAATAAAAATTAAAAGCAAATTGGAATGCCAAAAGATTTTACAAAAAATCCCATCAAGTGGGATGAAAATGCAACATTAGAACTAGAAACTAGAGATTACGAAAGGGAATTAATATGGTTAAGGGAATTTTGGAATTCCATTGGTATGGACAGAGAACCTACCATGGAAGACGTAAAAAATTCATCAACCCAAGAAAAAGAAATAATGTTAATGTTAGAAAAATATTTTCCAAATAGGCATTAATTGAGCAATAAATAAATAAATAAAATTTAAAAATTTAAAATTTTAATTTCCGAAAACTTTTCTTATTCTATGCAAAATGTCGTGGTGGAAAAAGATAGCAAATAGCATTCTGATAGCCATTGTGGGATATGAAATAGGAAAGGAAACATCAGAAAACACAGACAATAGGATAGTTAGATACGAACCACCGGCGGAGGTAGAAACAAACAAAGTTTCAAATAATCCAGATATTTGGTTAAGTGGTTTCGCTTGCATACTCATGCTATTGATCATCGCAGTAGCCCTAAAATTGAAGAGTTATATTAAAAACAAATTAAGAAGACTAAATAACGTCCAAGAGCGTATCTAAAACTTCAATTTTATGCTCGCTTCCCTGTCAGCATTGCAATAAATGGGCAAATGGGAAGAACTTTATCAGACACTTATAGAAGAAAAAGCTTCCGCAGAAAAATCCTACAAGTGTATAAATAAAAACATAAAAATAAAAAATGAAACTGTGTTGAAGCACCTCACGACAATATTAGATTCACTGAATAAATTAGGAAAGGCCATACGTAATAACCAATTAACTAGCAGCACCAAATAGAAGCAAACCAAATATTTTCAACTGTTAGAGACAAATGAGTATCCTCACTAGCAAGATATAATATTGAGGTAACCATCCCAACCTCATTCGAACAAAAAATACAAATAGACTTCAATATCTTCCTATTGGAGAATTCATCCGATTTAGAAAAAGACAAGAAAATTGAAAATCAAACAAAAACTTTGCAAATAAGAAACGTCAAAATGGCACAATCAACAGTAGAATGCATTAAGACAGCCTCATCAGTGCTACCAGAGTTTGATGGTAAGCCAGAAAATCTGCACAGCTTTCTAGACGCTCTTGATATCTTGGAGCAAATCAAAGATAATCATGAAGCCCTGGCGATAATTATGATAAAAACCAAGCTAAAAGGTACAGCAAGAAATTACATAAGTAATGAAAATTCAGTTCAAGAAATTAAGTCAAAATTGAAATCTACTATTAATAGGCGAATCAGTAGAAGTTTTGACAGCAAAACTCCTGAACGTACAACAACGTAGTAAAACCGCAAATCAGTATACTACAGAAATAGAAAAAATTACCAGGTCACTAGAAGGAGCATATATCTCGGATGGACTAAACCCAGACTTAGCCACCAGATATTCAACACAGGCGGCGGTCAAAGCTATGTGCAAGAATTGCTCCAACGAAAAAGTAAAAATGATAATGCAAGCTGGCACATTTACATCAATGAATGATGCCATCTCTAAATTCACCAATAGCTGCACAGAGATAACGGGTAGTTCAAATACAATCCTGAGCATACGACAACAAAATCAATACCGTGGTAATTTTCGTGGTGGTTACCGAAATAACAGCTACGGAAGTTATCAAGATAGAAGATTTAGACCACAGCCCCGATACAACAACAATTTTAGACAAAATAACAACTCGCAAAGAGGATCATCAACTCAAAACAGAAACAGAAATTTTATACAGACTCGCAATGTACGTAATTGCACCCAGCAGGAAAACCAGCAAACTCCACTTCAACAGTAAATAACAAAATAGTACGTGTACTTAATTTACACCTATACAGCTACATATCTTCCAAAACTTCTCTAAATAACACTATTTCAACTCTCTTGATAGACACAGGAGCAGATATATCGATTATAAAAAAGGGACAAATTGATAGCAATATCACCATTAATACTTCACAGATTACTGATTTGAAAGGCATTGGTCAAGGAATAACAAGCACACTAGGTACGGTCACAACAGACTTGAAAGGAGACGATCTATTAATTAAACACAATTTCACATAGTAGAAGACAATTTCCCAATCCCGTGTGATTGAATTATAGGTTTAGATTTTATAAAGAAATATAATTGCATTCTAGATTATGGCAAAAATGAAGACAGATTAATTTTGAGACCTTATGATTTTCAAGAAAATATAATAATCCATATAACAAATAGACCAGCTATTAATACAATTACAATCCCCGCTAGGTCTGAAGTAATTCGGCAAATCAACGTAAAAACTAATAATTCGGCACTTTTTATTCCCCATCAAAAATTGGCTAAAGGTATTTTCATAGCAAATACAATTACAAATAAAGACCAAACTTTTGTTAGAATCATTAATACCACAGATAAAAACGCAAGTGTTCAGAATTACAATATCAAAACAGAAAATCTAAATAATTACATGTTAATAAAAATAATAACAAAGAAAAATTAAAAAGATTAGTTAAGAATTTCCCACAATTTGCTAGCCAACAATTAACGACATTATGTTCAGAATACATAGACATATTTGCATCAGAAGCAGAACCCATATCTTCTAATAATTTGTATAAACAAAAATTGCGTATGAAAGATGACAACCCAGTCTATATAAAAAATTACAGATTACCACAAGCACACAAAGGTGAAATAAGTAAACAAATCAACAAATTAATCAAAGATGATATAATAGAACCATCTATGTCAGAATACAACAGCCCAATTTTATTAGTACCCAAAATGTCATTACCAGGAAATACAGAAAAAGATGGAGATTAGTCATTGATTATAGACAGGTAAATAAAAAATTAGCAGCAGATAAATTTCCCCTTCCAAGAATCGACGACATTCTAGATCAATTAGGAAGAGCAAAATATTTTTCATGCCTGGACCTAATGTCAGGTTTTCACCAAATAGAATTAGACTCAGACTCCAGAGATATAACATCGTTTACAGCAGACGATGGTACATACCGATTTAAAAGATTACCATATGGCCTAAAAGTAGCCCCCAATTCGTTTCAAAGAATGATGACTTTGGCATTCGCAGGTCTTAAACCTTCACAAGCATTTTTATACATGGATGATTTAGTAGTATTAGGTTGTTCCGAAAATCACATGATGAAAAATTTACAAGATGTATTCTCAACTTGCAGAAAATGTAATTTAAAGCTGCATCCCGATAAATGTTTATTTTTTAGTCAAGAAGTTACCTATCTGGGACACCAGTGCACAAGTAAAGGAATCCTACCAGATCCAAATAAATTCGAAATTGTTCAAAATTACCCAACACCCCAAAATGCGGAAGAAGTCTAACGATTCGTTGCATTCTGTAATTATTACCGAAGATTCCCTACGATTGGACAGAAGAATGCCAACATACTTTTGAATATTTGAAGAAGGCATTAATTAGTCCAAATATTTTACAATATCCAGATTTCGGTAGAGAATTTTGTATAACAACAGATGCTAGTGGTTATGCTTGTGGTGCAGTTCTTAGTCAGGAACATGAAGGAAAACATTTACCAATTGCCTTTGCCTCCAGATCATTCACAAAAGGTGAAATTAATAAAGCAACAATAGAAAAAGAATTAGCCGCAATTCATTGGGCCATAACTTATTTCAGACCATACGTTTATGGCAGAAAATTTTTAATTAAAACGGACCATCTACCTTTAACATACCTTTTCTCGATGAAGAGCCCTTCATCAAAATTAACAAGAGTTAGATTAGATTTGGAAGAATATGACTTTGAAGTGGAGTACATAGCAGGAAAATTATGTAGCAGACGCACTATCCCGAATCAATATTACAAACCTTAAAGAAATGTCAGTGGAAGCAAGCAAAATACTAAAAGTTACCACAAGATCAGAAATTAGAAAACCAGCCAGCAATAATAATAGCAAAAAAGAAATTAAAAGTCACAAAGAGAACCCTATAATATATGAAGCGCTAAATAAATTTGAAGTAAAAAGACATGTCGAGCTCGTTTTCGATCCTCCGAAATTATATTTCAAAAAAGGAAAGAAAATTTGTAGCACTATAGATACAAGCAACCTAATTGTTGAGGATAAGATTGACTTAGGACAATTCTTTACCAGGCTTGCAAAACAAGCCGGCAATCTAGGACTTGTAAAGATACAGTTGTCCTTAGGGGACAAATTGTTTAAATATAATTATACTCGAGTAGGCAAATTTATAGAAGTAGGTACCAAGGTTCTCAAAAATTTAACAATTGCATTAACCCCAGAAGTTATGCATGTGACAAATGTCGACAAAATTAAAGAAATTATGCATAAATATCATGACGATCCTGTTTTTGGGGGCCACCCAGGAATAAATCGCATGACAAACAAGATCAAACAGAAGTTCAGCTGGAAAAACATGAAAAATGACATAAGAAAATACGTAAAAAATTGCATCCATTGTAAAACAAATAAAATTAATAGACATATCAAGGAACCAATGACAATAACGGAGACACCTCCGAAGGCCTTTGATATTGTACAAATCGATACAATTACCGGACCATTACCGAAATCGATACACGGAAATGAATACGCTGTTACTATTATATGTGACTTAACTAAATACCTAGTTACAGTGCCAGCTCAGAGCAAACATGCTGTAGCAGTTGCTAAAGCTGTATTCGAGCATTTCATTCTGATTTATGGTTGTATGAAAACAATCATAACGGATATGGGAACCGAATATAAAAACAGTTTATTTGAGGAACTGTGCAAACTTCTCAAAATTGAGCATAAAACCTCAACACCTTACCACCATCAAACGCTGGGCACTGTCGAACGCAGTCATAGAACATTTAATGAATACATGCGTACTTACATATCCATTGACAAAACTGATTGGGATGAGTATCTCAGATATTTTTCGTATTGCTACAATACGACACCATCCACAGTTCACGGCTATTGCCCCTTTGAATTAGTTTTTGGAAAAACACCCCTGACTTACGAATTTTTACAAGAAAGTGTCATTAGCCCAGTATATAACCATGAGGCGTATGACAAAGAAATTAAATATAGGCTACAAATAGCACAACAAAGAGCTAAGAAGTTAGTACAAGAAACCAAGGAAAACAAAAAATCAATTATGATATAAATAGCCACAGTAAGGAAATAAATATAGGAGATTTAGTATTAGTTAAAGATGAAGCAGGTCATAAGTTAGATAGTAAGTATAAAGGACCCTATATAGTAAAGAACATTGATAAAAATAACAATTTAACTGGAGTTCATCATAGAATAGAAAGTAGCGATAGAAAAAATAAAGATAAGGAAATAATAGTTCACAAGAATAGGCTTAAAATACTACGACTTTAAATCAATAATATCAAACACTTAAATAAACAAAATCATTCCAATTTACTTATAATTCTTACTAAGTACTCACAACAAAAAAAATTAATTTAATTTTTAAAAAATGTAAAGAATGAAAAAACAAAGTCAGCATAATAGGTACATATGTACGTAAACAAACAAAAATAAAAAAAAAACTACATAAACCAACAAAATTTTTTTTGCGACATCAAGTTACCATTATGTCATAACTTAGAAAGACAATTGAAATTCAGTAAAGAATAGCCATGGATCATTGGTGCACAAATTATCCATGGCCATTCTCAAAAAAATGGGAGGTGTAACATGCATTTGAAATCCGTTTCACTTTCACTATATCCAATTGTCCAATATATACATATATACACATATGCACATATGCAGACCACACACGCAGCAAATTATTAATAACCCATATATTCATTTGAACTCAGCTTGAGTTCATGCATTGCTGCACTCATGTTACATATTGGTTTATATTAGTCAATCAGTCATATGTAGGTCACTGAAATATGCTGACTTGCATATATGAAATTATGTACATTTAGTTTGTAAGTATTAGTGTAATTAGGTATCAATAACATTTGTATAAAAGAAAATACTTTTCAAATAAAGAATTCAACTCTGTCTGACCTCGCAAACGAATTATTAATTATTAATCATTTACATGGCGATCCTGCCAGTTCTGTTCAAAACAAGCAGACTGCTCTTTTAAAGCAGACTGCTAAAGAACATTAAATGGCATAAATAGAAATTACACCATCCTGCCAATTCAACTATAAATTTTTTAACGTAAGGATAAATTTTCGATCCTGCCAAGCAGAATTTAAGAAACAATTTGCCACAAGCGGCTGTCAAAATATCCCGGCAGACAAAATATCCTGCTAGTTCCCAAAACAGCAGAAAGCCTAGTACCCAACTCCACAGGGATCCCGGTGCGACATCGAAACAGGGTGGAATACAAAAGGATAAAAACCGTTTAACCATGACTGGCAGCAATAAATGACTGGCAGCACGAAACAGGGTAGAATACTAATCTAGTATAAGTAGAATGAAATTTGGCGAACCTCACGGTAGCTAAACAAGTAGCAGAAATCCTTTGGTTTCTACTTAGGATTTTTTTTCCGTAAATTAAGAAAATTTGAAAAAAAATATATAAGTTTCAGCTATTTTTCAGTTATGTCAGACATAACTGAAATACAATTTCATGAAATCTTCGAAAAGTATGAAGAAAAATTAAAAGCTTTAATAAAAGACACTGAAGAGGTCCTCAGCACCTCCACAGTGGTGAAACAAGGCCCGACACCGATAACCATAGAAGAATATCGGCGTAGGAATAAGCTTAACAAAAAAGAAATATTAAAAATACCTACCCCGGTAAAAAGACAGAAACAAAAGCGGGGAGGCAAACAGTTCAAAAAAAATAA
This sequence comes from Rhagoletis pomonella, assembly GCF_013731165.1. Lineage (NCBI taxonomy): Eukaryota > Metazoa > Arthropoda > Insecta > Diptera > Tephritidae > Rhagoletis > Rhagoletis pomonella. The sequence continues at coordinate 914 of NW_023465238.1, read as the reverse complement.
ACAAATAGCCGAAACTTATAGATTGTTAAATCTTTCAACAGATACCGAAGGAAGACTTAATCTAAGAAAATTAATTAGAAATTTAAGAGAAGAGAAATAAAAATTAAAAGCAAATTGGAATGCCAAAAGATTTTACAAAAAATCCCATCAAGTGGGATGAAAATGCAACATTAGAACTAGAAACTAGAGATTACGAAAGGGAATTAATATGGTTAAGGGAATTTTGGAATTCCATTGGTATGGACAGAGAACCTACCATGGAAGACGTAAAAAATTCATCAACCCAAGAAAAAGAAATAATGTTAATGTTAGAAAAATATTTTCCAAATAGGCATTAATTGAGCAATAAATAAATAAATAAAATTTAAAAATTTAAAATTTTAATTTCCGAAAACTTTTCTTATTCTATGCAAAATGTCGTGGTGGAAAAAGATAGCAAATAGCATTCTGATAGCCATTGTGGGATATGAAATAGGAAAGGAAACATCAGAAAACACAGACAATAGGATAGTTAGATACGAACCACCGGCGGAGGTAGAAACAAACAAAGTTTCAAATAATCCAGATATTTGGTTAAGTGGTTTCGCTTGCATACTCATGCTATTGATCATCGCAGTAGCCCTAAAATTGAAGAGTTATATTAAAAACAAATTAAGAAGACTAAATAACGTCCAAGAGCGTATCTAAAACTTCAATTTTATGCTCGCTTCCCTGTCAGCATTGCAATAAATGGGCAAATGGGAAGAACTTTATCAGACACTTATAGAAGAAAAAGCTTCCGCAGAAAAATCCTACAAGTGTATAAATAAAAACATAAAAATAAAAAATGAAACTGTGTTGAAGCACCTCACGACAATATTAGATTCACTGAATAAATTAGGAAAGGCCATACGTAATAACCAATTAACTAGCAG
>NW_023465237.1:0-9134 GCF_013731165.1 Rhagoletis pomonella | reverse complement strand
CTGCATTCCTCCATCAAATGTTTGGCTGCATCATCGATCGATTCAAAGCCCAGTTGCTTGGCAAAAGCCATATGTTCCTTATGATTACCAAATATGAAATATGCTGCATGCGCGAGCTCGCGCAAGTGTTTAAAGTTTTCTTTTATAATATACTCAGCGTTTAAATTAATTGCTAAACGGCGCCGCTCTCGGATATAATTCTTAACAATGAAGTCACAGACTTCTTGGCGTTGCGGTACGAAGAAACCTTCCACGTAGAGTATCTGTTTTCGTTCGATTGGACGGAGGAAGACCTGTGTCTCATCACGTTCAGCCTTTTTAAGATGATCGACGGATAGCTTAGCAGACGCACCAATATTGGCGTATAACGCTTTTGCCTTGGTGTCTTTATTGACAATGCAAACACACTGGCCGGTGGGCACGTCACTGACCGTGGCGAGTCTGGGAAAGAGTTTGGTGAATTTTAATGTGTTAAGTTAATATTTTACGTTATAATATACAGTTAATTCAATAAACTAATATACGAATATAAAGAACGCTATTGTTTGCGAATTCTCACGCTTCCGGTAATTGCCTAGTTAAATAAATATGAAAATCGTGACTTTAATGGGAACTAAAGTGGCAACCATGTAGGTTATCTATTCATTTTTTGAAGTTAAATCCCGCTTGCTGACCATTTAAATGTGGAAATATACAAGTTATGCGGTTTCACAAATGGAAAAGGCGTCTACACCAACAAACGAATGGAAAAAGGAATGTTAATATTAAACAATATTTAATATATATATATTTCTTAAAAAGCTCAGATGAAATGTTTAGCCTAAGACACGTACGATTGGTGTATTTGCAAGCATTTTTCTATAAACTTAAAAATATGTACCTAAATTCTACGAGCAAACTTTTAAATTTGGAGTTCGTTACTTTTTGCAACCAAGGGATTACTTTAAGTAAACGTAAGACATAGAATGAGCGCAAATCTAATTTAATGCATTTCCATTCTAGAATTTGTATTTGTATAAGTATTTATGTATATTGAAATTTATGACTACTCTGAGTTAAACAATTCTTTATAATATTATTATCAACTAAACGTTCCCGGATTTTCTGAGAGAATAAATGGTGTAGCATTTTTGCGTCTTGTTGCTTTTTATATACTTTCCTAAATAATGTGAACAGATAAGTATATACATACATACATATGTACATATGTAAAACAAACAACTGAGATTAAGATAATTTTCACATGTACCTTGATATTAAAGTGCACATACAGTAATGAACAGTCGTATAAATGTATTCATAAATATGAAACAAGAATCCGCTAGGGATTAAAAAGTCGTGAGTCAATGACACATGCAACAGAGTTAATTTGAGAAGTACAACGGTATTTGAAACCATTACCAATGCATGGAACAAAGAAGACATGATAATGGCACTACGAAACGTGCAGTAGTTTAAAGGGCTCACATTAGTGGGCGGTCAAGTGTAATAAAAAAAAAATGCCATCAATGTATTAAAAATTGGGGTCTGTTACCAAAAAAAACTCTACTATCCAGAGCGTTATTTGAATGCAGTGGAATGTGCAAGTAAATGAAATTTTAGTCATGGCAAACAAAAACTTTTTGAACAAATGGCGGAAATGCAAGACATGATCTGAACCCTTTGTAAGGCATTTTTACCTATTTACCGAGGCGTGACTTGAATTACCACACGCCACGCTGCAGAGCGTGACTATTCAAATTCGGGGTCTCATTTTAGTTGTACGTGCCCGCACAGTAGATGCAACTAGAATTTGTGCGTAGCTAAACAATGATGGTGTTAATATTTTTTAGTGGAAAGTACGCAATTTGCGATATGTACGCGAACAAAATTGGTTGATAGCGCCTTTTTAATGACGCATAGTATATACATATATGCATACATAAATATCTATATACATATGTATGTATGCACATACATATTTGTGAATATAGTTTGAACAAATGTACGTAGTAAGTAAATACATTTGAAAGTACATAATAGCCCTTAGTCACGCACACTTTTTGTATGCCAACTGGGAATTCCTACATTCTCACCTTACTTCAACTCCACGTTCCTGTAAAATCTCTTTCAACTTCTCTGCCGCTTTATCTTCACCAACAGCACCAATGAAAAGCGCATCTGTGCCGAGTTGTTTGAGTATACGCACTGTGTTCAAAGCGGAACCGCCGGGATTCACTTCACATTGTACACTATGCACCAATACATTCAAAAATATAAACAATTGCAAATATAAAATATGTCAATATTAACAACCAGCTGATCAATTGGCTAATTGCACACTTACCGCTCGGCAGCCTCAGCTGCTAACTTGGATAAAGTTTCTGCATCTAACTCGCCTTTCGATTCTGCCGGTATTTGAAAGCGTTCCAATAAATCTGTTTCGTCATTCTGAAGCTGCGCGGTGTGATCTAGCAGCACGTTACCAAAAGCAACAACTTTGCGTGGTCTAGTTGTGCGGGGGATGTTAGAAAACGTCAAACAAGCGGAAACAGCATCATTTCACATTAATTACGAAACACTAGTATTATAAAATATGTATATTTACGTATTTGCACAGCTATTATCGCCGTAAACATATCCGGAGACTTTTGTGTAAAGCTCTTGCAGGTATTCCATGGTGCGATTGAAGAAAATCATTAAGGCACAAACTCCCGACTGCTGTAACACAAAAACCCAAACGCGAATATTGTTAAATCAATAAAAGTGACTTGAATTTTGTATCGGATGAAGGTAATTGACTACTTTTCAAGTGCACCAACAAACTCGTCAACAGTAGGCTTTCGACTGAATCCGTAGCTACCACAAGATTGAAGGTTGGCTCGGTCGGCCCGCGCCGCCGCAAAGCTCCGACGAACATGGCATGAATCTAGCTTATTGTGAGATGTATTTATTTCCATTTGCTTTTGCACCATTTCGTTGATTCCTCTATAACTTGCTTTGGTCATAATTAATTAAAGTGGGAAGCCGGTGCTCTCACAACTGCGTTATTGTTCACAACTTCTTTATATCTTGTTGGGAGAAAAGACTTTTTTTTTTTGGTAAATTTTTTCGTATTTTTGTTATTTTTGCTCTTGGCCAGGGTTGCCAAACATTGGAACGTGTCAAAAGCTGCTATTCAATTGCTTGTTTGATATGGAAAAAGGTTTCACAAGCAAATAGATTTCAACAATCTAGAATTTTTGTGAAAAGAAATTAAAAATATACGCCATTTTCGAGACCAAATAATTTGAAAATAAAATGAATATTTTTACGCTTTAACCAAACCTATAAAAATCAAGGATTCAAGCTAAATACTGCATATAGAAATATTCAAAAAAATTTATATATTTCGAACTTTTTACTCTGAATTTTTAGAATAATTTATGGTATGAAGTTGTATAGCCTATAATATTTGATTTTATTTTATTTTTTTTATTGTTTGCATTCAGTCTTTTTGGTTTTTTCTCCATTTAATTATTGCCAATTATTGATTTAATTTGCAAACAATCATAGTGCTTAGTTACACTTTTCTTTTTATTTAAAAAATGATTTAAAATATTTAGGCAATCAAAAGTTCCCAGAAATTCCAGTAAAATGAGTTTTGAATGGAGGACGTTATGTTCGCCTTCCATCGATATACATTTGTATGTATGTATATAAAAAGGATTTATTAAAGCGTTCAAAATTTAATAAGAAAGTAGACTAAACTTTTGGAAAGAGATTTATAGTATAAAGATATCTGCGAAAACTAAAACAGAAACGAAAAGGTTTATTTGTTTTTCAAAAAAAATAATAAATGAGAAAAAATTTACATATTTACCAACCCAAATTTTTTCAACCATGTTTGGTAACAATTTACGGAAGTGGCATCCCTGCTCTTGGCTACAGTAACAATGCTGTATATCTTACAGGAAAGGCCGGAATAAGAAGCGCTGTGCACAAAAAAGTCCCCTTAGTCATTATTCAAAATAGTTTTAACCAACGGAAATTGTGTAATGGTTTAATCTGTAATGGTTTTCTTTTGTTTTTAAACAGTTTAGTTACTTACAGGTGATAGTTGTAAGTCGTTGTTTAATTATATATTGATGATATAATTTCTCGTCGAATTGTGTTTTTCTAATCACCTTATCGATAACCATGATTCATGAAAAATAACAGCACTTTTCCGTTCACAGCTGACTGCTTCCTGGTTTTTGTTTACATGTGCCTCAAAACTGTTAAATTTTCAACAAACTATCGAGTACAGAGTGCAATACCGAATTCAACATGTATTTGTTCCTCGTCGTTCCTTGTTAATAAAATTAATAATTATTACTGACTCAAAATATATATTTATTATTAAACTTAACGGTGGAGTTGCTAACAGTACTTCAAAAATTCTATTTGAAACATATGTATTATCTGGACTAAACGAGGGCCTGTGCCTCGAGTGAATGTCGGCATCTAATTGCAAGAAACTGGAGCTAGTATAACCATTGGATTCATACCAGCACGGACTTCACGAGGATCTACATAAGGTAAATATACTTTCAAATATAATAATTCAAATGTACTACAAAATGTAAGACTCATCGTAAATGAAAATACACTTGTGGGTTTTTGGTTACAGGAAACCATGATTCAATCAATATGTTATTGAATCATGATTGGGAACAACCAAGACAAATTAATTCAATATTCGTTTCATGATTCAGTTAAATTAAAAATGTTTTCGCATAACAAAACTTCAAAAGTAACAGTATCTAAATTCAAAGGTACAAAATTAATTAAGAATGCAAATGTGAGTTGAAAATGAGAGGCAGCCTTTAAAGAAGTAGGTGCGTTTAAGATAGCTTATTCTAGAAGTTGCGATATTGTGCACGTAAACGGAACACTTCCGCATACATGCCAGCCTGGAAACGATCCTTCACTTCTATCGGCAGATCTCGTATTAAATTCGCTATATTCTTTACAAATAATTCTTCGATTGTATTGTCTGTGTCGCCACTAACCGGTGTACTGCTTTTAGTACTAACGCTTTTGTTTTGCAGTTTTTCTGATTTATCGTAATCGCCTAAATCTGCGTCCGTTGCACGTTCAATTTTCAATGGCGCTAAATCGAACTTTGACGTTTTGTTCAGAATTTCACAAGAATTTGAATAACTTGAATGTGACGAGCAGGAGTCCTCTTCGGCTATGGCATTTACGTTTATAAATACTTCATTCATTGCAGGCTCTTCTGAGCTGGAGCGTACGCACTTACCAAGTCTTGAACTACAAGCAAATTGTATAATATGTATAATAGTAGTACAAGTATTTACACACAACTTTAGTTGCAAAGAGGCAAAAGCTTACCGTCGCGGTACAATAGATTCCTTTAAAAATAGCATTTCCTTATAGTATTCCCATTCATGCGCATTAAACGGGTCTGTGTCAGACGAAAAATAACCATCAGCTCTCTTCATTTGCTTACAGAATCTTTCTCGTAACAACTTCCAGCGCGCTTTGCAGTCACTTCCTGCGGGAACAAATTACTTTGGACTGGCTATATACATACTACTGCTATAACGATTCTCACTTCAATTATATGTATTTTACCTGGCCTGCCCGTAGCTGCGCCCACTTCTTGCCAGGCTTCATTACGTTTAACTCTGTTGTAATAATGTAGGTGTTTTTTCGCATATAAACACGGGCGATCGCGAACAGCATATATTAATTTAAAATAAAATTCGCTTTCGATTTTATGAGCCATTTTTTTTAAATATGTTGCTTAAGAAATTTGCTTATGCAAAATGTCAAAGTCTATCGTTAGCGTTTGCTGTCAACTTTTGCCTGGAACTTAAGTAAGTCGGAGATGTGCATCAAGCAAAGCGAAAAATCGATGTATTTTGTAAATTTGTTTATGATCGGTTGTGACATTTAATAACGAAAAGTCATTATTTAAGCACAACACGCTTCTTTATTTTGGTTTTTTAATTTTCGGCACTGTAATTGTTAAAAACATTGTATAATTTTACTATAAGTAAATATTGTGAAAATTATATGTCATGACCAGGGAACGGATTTTTAGGACCTAAAAACCTATAAAAAAGGCAATATAAAATAACGAAATAGGCTGGAAAAGGTAAAATAAAATAGCGAAAAAGGAGGGAAAAGGCTCTAGGTATTGCAAAAGAGGCAAAAAAAATAGCGAAAAAGGCAGGAAAAGGCACTAGGTATTGCAAAAAAAGCAAAATAACAATCAAAAAATACATTTATTTTAGAAATGTGTATATTACAAGTAAAAAGAGAAAAATTATGAATTAGTTTCATTATATGAAAAATTTGTACTTTGAATCTTTGACTATTTTATCCTTTCGAGTTTCTAACTCATAAAACTTTAATCTGTATAGTTGTAGTAACATTAAACCACAAGATGCATTTTGACGTTTTCTGGCAGCATTTTCATTTGATTTTCGCGAAGAAAAGCCTTGAATGTACTAAATGTGCGCTCGACGTAAGTTGATACAAGTGGAGCCCAATTTAAATATGGAACGTTTGAAACGTTCATATTATCAGGAATATCAGGCGTTTTCCTCGCCCTTTACAATTTTATCCACACCCCTTATTGTCTCCAAGCCTACGTTAGCTGAGAAAGCTGCTTTGAATTTTTCCACACCAACTTGGCAAGAGGTCCCTGCGCTTCTATAAGTCGCATGGGCATGTGTATATTTTTTATCTCTAAAAAATATTGTAAATGCCATAATCACTTTTTTAGAGGTAGAAAAGGCAAAAAAGGCAAATATCTTAAAAAAGGCAAGTATCTTAAAAAAGGCAAAAAAGGCAACATCAAATGTGTATATATGGAATCAAGGAAAGCTAAATCGTGGACATTCTTAATCGAATATACTCTATCTCTTTAGCAGAAAAAAAGGCAATTTCCATAAAATCCGTTCCCTGGTCATGACACACATCACTAAATCTTTCCAGTGTGTTATTTGTTAACTTTCGTGTTTTGCGGGTAGTTCGAGTGGCACTGGCTGCCTTGCTTGCAGTGTTCATAAAACAGCAACAAAAAAGCTTCAAAAAAGCGCAACAAATTTTCACCTAAATTTCGAACTTTATTCTCGGCAGTGTTTGAATTTTTCTGAATACACAGTTTTATAGCCCAATCAATTATAGTCTGACAATGTGCAAGTTTCAAGTGACTGAAAGTTACCGGCGATTTTTTAGAATTTTTTCCGCCAAAGGTGTTGCGGTTTTCATCCATATACAAATAAATTGAGTTTATTCATTATATGAAAGCCAATGCGACAAAAAAGATTCTAAAAAATTAACGGTAATTCGTAGCCACAGCACATTATCAGACTAAAATTGCAGTGGCTAAAAAACTGTGTACTCAAAAAAAATTCGAACACTTCCGAGAAAAAAGTTTGAAACTTAGGTGAACATTTGTTGCCATTTTTGGAAGTTTTCTACAAATTGTTAAACTTGGGTTTATATGGGGTTTGTTAGAGAAATAACTGTATTTTAATTGAAAATTCTAAAAAATAAATAAATAAGTATAAGTGGCACACTATATCACTTTGAAATGGCGTGCTATAGATATGACCGATACTGTACGTGCATATATAAATTCCAACATGCATTCAATAGCAGCAGCTGTAGCTAAATTTTGTTCATTTTTCGTTTTCTAATTATTTTCAATTTCTGTATAAACAAGTTTAGATATAAATTTCAAATATTTATTGTTTTTATATTGGCACAAGGTGCTGGCTCATAACTTGGATCATATATGAATCCTAAAAGATTCATATCGGAATACAATTTTTGTTTGTTTTTGAAACTCATATTTCTTACCTACCTAGGGCTCCTTTCGGACTCATACATATATTCTGAGCGCTCAGAATATGTTTGCGGGGAATGTGTATTTAACAAGGTGGTGTTGGCCGTATAAAAATTACACTAACAAATTATACGCAGATACTGTCATTGGTATAAGTTACAACAAACACAAAATTTTGACCAAATGCCCCCCACGGCGAAAAACTCTGATGTCGCCCCAACACCACCTTATTACATACACCTTGGATACAAGTGAGACAAAATCTTTGAAGTGTACAAGTTTTATTTAAATCGTCGACCTTTTTTGTGGAGTTAAATTTTTCTAGCTCACAACGATACATAAGAAATACAACTTTGAAATTGAATTAAGTGAAGCGCACATTAGCTCTGATCCAGTACTCCATGAACTTACAGGTTTTTACACGAACTTGCAGGAAGTTACAGGAAAAATGATCCCGTACTCCAAATTCCTCCAAAATCATCTAAATGAGAGAGAGTTTTGGAGAGTTGTGTAGGGAATGAAGTTGCAAGATTTTACCCGAACTTTTTCTTCTGGTAAAATCCTGTTAAAATGTCAAGCAACAAAATTACTCTCTGAGCAAGCAGCACGTCAACCAGTGATCGCTTGACACTTTTCATGATTTTACCAGAAGAAAAAGTTCGGGTAAAATCTTGCAACTGCATTCCCTACACAACTCTCCAAAACTCAGGGATCATTTTTCCTGTAACTTCCTGCAAGTTCGTGTAAAAACCTGTAAGTTCATGGAGTACTGGGTCAGAGCTATTAGCGCGATTCTGTCCTTGCGAATTCGGCTGTTAACTTCGAATCCGCAATCCTGCACACACTTGTGCGATTTTTTCGCGTCGAAGCCGGATTACAATTCACTTAATTGTCCTTTTTTGAGTACAGAGCTGTGAAACTGAAATCATTTAAACTCTTAATCATGAAATATTTAGAAGTAGAATTTCATTATTTTTCCTTTTGTCTGGTAGTATGGTCATGTATGTATGGTATGTGGTCATGTCACAAGACCGATAGCATACAAGATTGCGCTGATTGATTGAGAAATATTGTTTTCTAATTTTTTAGTCCATTTATAAAAGCGTTGTTTATTAAAAAGTTTTTTGATGTGCATACATACATCTTTGGTTTCGGTAGCGAAAGCTATAACTCATAGCCCAGCAGAAAAAGTGGTAATATACTGTAACGTAGCAATTCACTACGAAACAATAGTACACAGCACGTTGGAGTACATACGCACCCCACCGTACACACATATCCCACTATACATACATACAGACACCACTGT
>NW_023465236.1:0-9136 GCF_013731165.1 Rhagoletis pomonella | reverse complement strand
TCATGTGGTTCGGGAGACGTGTGGTAATGCGGGGTGTGAGTGATGTGTGTGGCCGTGACGCCATTGGTTGTGTGCGCTGCTGAGGTGGTTGCAACCCTGTGGTGGTGGTGGGTGGCGTCGCGGTTGAAGTTTGCGACTGTGCTGAGCAACACGGGCCCTCGAAGTTCCTCGTCCAATCTCGCGTGGTGCGCAGATCTGAACATGCCCTAAAGTGGCACCAGCCAAGGCAGGTGTTGCACTTGACTGATGTCACATTACGCAATATCCTGGTCTGGCATACTGTGCAGATTGTAAGAGGAACCAAGAGTTGTTGGCAGCGGCGTGTGGGTGGTGGTGCGGTTGTGTGTGTTCTATGGTCTGTCGCGGTTGTGGTGTGGTCTATTGTGTTGTGGTGTTTGTGTGGGACTGCTCAGGTGGACTGGGGTTAGCCGTGGAGGCTGCTCTGTTTGAGCAGCAGGGGGGCCACATACGATGTGTTCCACTGCCGATGTGTCCGTAGTCCTGAGCAGACTCTGAGGTGACTCCACCCCTCGCAAGCATTGCACTTGACTGAGGCGGAGTTGTGGTGTAGTCGTCTCTGGCATACACAGCAGGTGTAGGTTTCTGGCCCCGGGTTTGACTCGATGCCAGCCCTGAGTAGAAGAAAACGTAGCGAATGTAGCCCTATGGACGAACAACTTTTGATATACTTCGCCGACCTAAACGGGGTTAAATCGCCGAAACAACAGCCCTTGGTCGGGTAAAACCCGAGTCATTCCGGTACGTAGAACCGGCTGTCACACTTTTGGGTTTTCCTGTTTTCCTATTCTATAAAGCCGACATTTAATTTGTAAATAGTTTTTTTTTTTACGTCTCATAGAGAAAAAATTAAAAAGCACGTTACTTTTCGTGACATTGAGTTTCTGTTTACAAAACTCAAATTTTCATAGTTCGTTCACTTGTAAGGAAATTATTTTAGCAATATAATATACAAGGAGATTATTTTTAGTGGAATGCTTGCTAAGATTGCACAATAGATTTTGGTATACTTAGTTTAGTTCCTGTGTTTACCAGAATTTTTTAAAGTGTGCTTAGAAATTCTCCACATTACATTCCGCATACGTTATTTTTCTCAAATCCAGCGGCACCTTGAAATTGTGCATATGGAAACTGTGCATACGAAATAATGCATATGAAAAAAAACCGAAATATGCCATATATGCACAGTTTCGGTTGAAATCCGAAATAATGCAAATGATACAACCCGCAATAATGCATATTACAAAACCCGAAATTTTGCATATGCACACTTTAGTTTGAAAACCGAAATAATGCATATAAGAAAAACGAAGTAATGCATACATACACAGTTTGGACTCAAAATTTAAATAATGCATATGACAACACTCGGAAACTCCGGAAAAGGGGGCGGAAGTATTTTTTGCGCAGAACTTCGTTCTGCGTAGGCGGGCTTCGGCCGCGCTTAGGAATTATAACCCATAGGTTAGGTTAGGTTAGGTAAGCGGGCTGCCTCCGCATATGGAGCTGACTGAGCTGTCCATTATGATGCGCTTAGAGGGGGGGAGGGAAAAGGACGCAGGGAGGCCGGAAAAAATAGAGTGGATGGGTATGGGAAAGAGCGGAAAGAGATCAGTGAAGGTGCAATAGGTTGCGGCTGGAGGGCCGGGGATAAAAGCTCGTAGGTTGGTGCGGTAGGGCAAGGAGATGAATGTGTTGCGGCTGGATGGCCGGGGAAATAATCTCGTGTGAGCACATCGAGGTGCGGAAGGCGTTAGCGGTAGTGTACATCGAGGACGTGAGCGTGCGTCCGGTGTAACTGGTAGGCTGAGTAGGCACGGTGAGATGTTGCGGTATATGCTAAAAGTGGACAATGAGAATGTGAGCGTGCATTCTGTTGCTACTAGGGAGCCATAATTGAAGTTTTATGTCTGGTGGTAGGCATAGAGAAGGCACTAAAGTTAGAACCTGATTCTCTTGAGCTACAGTAGAGACTGGATGCAGTTGACAAGATGCAGAGCAGTGATAAATTTTGATGACCGTTTGAGACTTAGTGAAGGTGAAGAGTATGAGGAGATTGGTAATTCCCTACAAGGATGAGGCCAATGTCGATTGAAGATAGAGAGGTTTTTGAAGGACTGATTTTAAAGAAAAATTATAAGGTTTTGTTGAAAGCTAGATGAAGGATCAGAAACGCCATTAAGAAAATGATAAAGAAGAGTGAGAAGGGCTGAAATAGAGAAGTTCACAAAATATGCAAAATTAAAATGAGAGTACTGTTTTTCATTCGAGGCCGAATGAAACGCAGGCTGGCCGAATGTGGGATTAGTTTACGGACAGTACTTACGATGCTAGGACTAATTGGCCATTAAGAGTTAGTAACATAGAAATGCAGCCCTACATAACGAATAGTGAAATCTAACTTATCGAACTATTTAACGAAAGGCGATAGAGAAGAGAACAATTCAGACTGGACATTGCATTGTCAGCCGCCATCAAGCGCAGAACAATGTTCTGCTAGTGTTATGTTGCTTAATTGTAATATGCGCGTTTTGTGTAATAAACTGTATGCAATATTTAATTACTAAACTAAATAGCCGCCAATATACCAAGCAGCCAGTATACCAAGAGGAAGAAACGGGAATGCCATTCCTACATATATGAGAGGCTTTTTCCGCTTTGGGAATGAACACCACTCTGACCACCCTCCAAGGCCCCGGAAGATGATCCTTATCCAAACAGCTCTCGCCCTGGCCCTTTTACACGAAGTGGTGAACACACCAATTAATTCGTCAATTTCACTTTCAGTCCAGCTCTCGCCCCTCACGGGCGCTACCGTAAGCATTTCCTGCAGACTTCTGCAGTATAAGTCCCAGTTGGTTCTCCTCAGATTCCTGTAAGGGTTGTGCTTACGGCGCGCTTCGTCCAAAGCGAATTGTATGTACCGATGATCAGAGATAGAGTGGTCAATAATGACTCTTTAGCCAGAGATACGGGACATTATATCAGAAGAGGCCAGCGGGATATCTAAAACCTGTTCTCTACTAGCCGTTACAAAAGTGGGGTCGCTCCCCCTATTACATATAAATAAATTTTCATTTAGAATAAAGTTAAAGAGTGACTCACCTCTGGCATTGATGTCTGAGCTGCCCAAGATCGTATGGCGGGAATATGCGTCAGACCCAATAACAACACGGACCTTCCTGCGTCTAGCTTCTGCCCCCGCATTCCTTAGTAAGCGCGGAGGTGGCTCCACCCCGTCCTCGTGCGCCATATAAGCGGAGATCAACCAGAGTTTTCCGGTTGCACCCTCCATACTCACCGTCACAATTTCTCCATCGCTGAAAAGAGGCAAAAAAAATAAAAAATAAATTGTGAAAATTTAATTGAATGTGAAATAAAAATATCAAGCAGAACAAATATTTTTCTGTTGCATTGAAAAACTTAAGAAAAGCGTAGCACACAAGGTTTGCAATTTCTTGAGAGCTGCATTCTGCTTTAAGAAATTTTGGTAGAAAAAGGTTTATTTTTAATTTCCTGAGTGTTGTTTATATACATTTTCTGGATACTAAGCTAATGGCTTAAAATAAAGAAAAAGGGAAAGGTGGGTTGAAAAAAAACATAATTAACAGAATACTAAATATTTTTGAACAAAACACACCTTGTCAAAATTATAAGCGCAACACGTATTTTCTTCCCTATTAAAAGATTGTCGAACATACTTTGTATGGAAGAATGCGCACAATTAATAAAAAATAATTGCCAAAAATCAGGGATAAGTCCCAGCTACTTTAAACATGCACATTATTATAGTAAAATTGAACGGACTACAAAGCCACATACTCAAAATATTTATTATAAATCCAAATAAAAATCTCGAAATTTTGAAAAAAGTTTGGGGCCATTCCACTGTGACTGGTGGGCAATTTTACTCCAGAATATGATCAATTGTGAATTATAACTATGCCATTGGAACTTATACAACAGCGAAAGATATTTTTTAATATCTTTTTTTATTTTTTTAATATCTTTCAACAGAGTAATGAAATGTGGTTATTTAAAAAGAGGTCACTACTGAAATAGAGATAATTAGGGCATATTTAAATTTATGTCGTTTTCCGCTTTTACATGGAATGACCCTTTGCTAATTATTTATTTTTTTTAATATTGCCCAAAGCTTGAAAGCTGAATTTATACGATTTGCGTTGAAGAATGAAGTGTAGTAAAATTGAGCGGAATACAAAACTGCATACTCAAAACCTTTCTAAGAAATCGAAATTTTTACGAAAGTTTGCTAAATGTATATATCTTTTTTAATATTAAGAATGAAACCTGCAGTTATACAATTTTTAGTGAAGAATAAGCTATGTGTTTCCAAAAAAAAACACAAACTAAATTTAAATAACAAAAAACAAAATAAATTGTTAAAATTTGTCCATATGTGGTGCGCTTATAATTTTGACAGACAAGCGCATATCATTTAATAAACCTTGACCTTGATAGTTTTCTATCACCTATTTCAACGTATTAAAAAAATAAAAATTTGAAACTTTTTCCTTCTCATCAACTAAGAAATAAGAAGCGTACACATTTTTATTCACGTTAATAAATGACACAAATCTCTGCAAAAAGAAACGAAAAAAACTTTTACTTTTCGTTCAAATTAAATTAACTAAATTTTCTCGCGGCTCGCAAAACGTGCTCATACATACTAAGCAGCTGCTGAAAGCTGCTTTCCGTAAATACACTTAACTCAATGGTCCTGTGAAAATCGCAGCAAATTTCAAGTTGCAGTACATTTGATGAGATTTGCATACAGAATTTTGATTGCTATTGCATTTTGCATGCGACAGCCAAGGATGATCAGATGCAAGTAAATAGCAGACTTGTCTACAATGCAGAAGATGTCTAAAAAGATGGAATTGTGACACTGCTTTAATATAGATTAGATGTCTTTTTTGCATGAATTCATTTACTTATGTCGGATGAAGGAATAATAATGATTTTCTATTTTAAGATGTGCTTTTTTTTGAAATTCTGTTACTGTAAAATTTAAAATAATTTCGATGCAGCAACAAGAGTAACAGCAGTAGCGATTTAGTCCACCAAAATTGAAGAAAGTATGTTCATCTCTTATCAAAGACCGACATACCTCTAAAAGGAGTCTAAGTTCCTTCCTGATGAGCATACAGGATCGAAGTCTACCTGCGTCCCGCTGCACCATCAGTTTGTAGTCCCTCGTTCCGATACCGGGAACCTTATTGCAGCTGCTCAGCCACGGCTCCTGGATCAGGACTACATCGACTCCACCTTCCTCAAGGTGGATTAAAAGGTTGGCTGACGCCGCCTTACAGGACTGGTGACATCCCCATCGGACGCAATTAGCATTTCTTCCTCCGCCCTATTGTACAGAGGGTCAACAATGATGACCGATCCCCGAAGTTGAAGGAGGTCCAGCAGTGATGTCACTGCCCGACATGACGGATTCGACCTCCATACCTACGGGGGCATCCTCCGCATTAATATTTTCGCCCGCCAGCGCAACCGGAACAGGCTCATCATCCCCTCTGGAGTCGGTCTGGTAGACCTTCATGACTATCTTCTCGAACCCATAGTAAATGACACCCTGTTTTTCGGCGAGAGGCTTAAAGACTCCGAATTCAGCAACATTAGCGCTTGACGAAAGTCACCGTCGCACAGTGGTCGGAGAAGCTATGTTTTACGCGAAAAATTAGAAGGGCTGTTACGATTATAATAAAAATGCATCATCGTTGTATTTTTGTCATGCTAAATCTGAATATTTGTCGGCTTCTGTGGCGTAGTGGTAAGCACTGCGCGCTTCCACTCCGCAGCACCTGGGTTCAAGCCCTGGTCAAAGCAACATCGCCAAAAATATAGAAAAAAGGTTTTTTCTTAACAGCGGTCGTCCCTCGGCAGGCAATGGCAAACCTCCGAGTGTATTTCTGCCATGAAAAACAGCTTCTCATAAAAATACAATCGCCGTTCGGAGTCGGCGTAAAACTGTAGGTCCCTCCGATTTGTGTGAAAACATCAAGGCGCATGCCACAATTCGGAGGAGAAGCTCGGCCAAAAACTTAACATATGTGTAAGCGCCAATCTATTATTATTAAATCTGAATATGCCATACAATTCTTAGTTTGACAGTTGACAGCTGTCAAATCAAATCCTAATTTCTCTAAAAATAAGAAAATCTTTTTGAAAATACCACTTATTTGGTTCTAAATTAAAATTAAAAGTTTGACAGTCGACAGCTGTCAAACGGACTGCCAATTTTTATAAAAAACAGAGAATCTTTTTAAAAACGTTACTGATAATGTTTTTAAACATGCCGATCACGAATTTTACGTCAAATTATTGCTTTGAGAGTTGACAGCTGTATTTGACTGTTAATTTTTCTTAAAATAAGAAAATGTTTTTTAAATGCTACTGGTAAGGGTTTTAGACACGCTAGTCACGAATTTTACGTGAAATTAAAACCTTGAAATTTAACAGCTGTCGAATGTGCTGTCAATTTCTCTAAAAACAGGGAGAATTTTCCAAGAAGTTAACGTACTACGTTTTAAGGCTCACTGATCTCAAGCTCTATATTACATTAAAACTTTTTCAGTTGAAATCTATCAAATCAACTGTAAATTTTATATTTGTTAAGCAAAATGACTGATTTATTGTATTTGATCGAACATATTTAAAATGAATTTATGATCAAATTATGAATTAATAACAATAATTATTTTTATAAATGGGGGATAGTTGGGGCTACAGACATCAAGGGGGGTATCCTCACTAGCGAAGCGAATGATTTTGGCGAAGCGAACGGTTTGGTGAAGCGAATTAAAAGGCAGAGAAGGCATTAAAAGTGTTCGCGATGCAAAGAACTTTCACAAGCTGGTAAAAAAGAACACTCTTAATGAATATTTAAGTTGCGTCCGCCAGTCCATTCGCTTCGCCAAACCGTTCGCTTCGCCAAATTCATTCGCTTCGCAAGTGATAATACCGCCCCAAATTAAAATAGAAATGACGAAATATTTTTTTAACTCATCTCTGTCACTTTCAACAAAAACTGATGCGTTTTGAGTTGGTTCACGTAAAAGACTGTTAACTTCTTCGGAAATGGTATCTGCTTTTCAAAGAGGAGGTCGTGTCATACTGGATATAACAGGATCAGATGTTATAATTAACATGTGAAATAAATCTTCGTTAGATTCCTTCCTGGTCATTTTTCGTGTGTTATGCTCGCGATACCATTTGAAAACTTTGTTGCGAGCTTCCTGGACTTCCTCAGAAAAATGCAAAGGCATACCAAAGGCAATACCAATTTCTCAAGAAAATTTATAATTTTTTTTTTAATTCTTGGGCGCCATATTGGGCACAGAAGAATGACAGATTTGTCCAGTAAGGAAGGGCATAATATTCGGTAACGATAACTGACTATAACAGCCTTTAGAGTTGCCATGAATGCGAACCTCTAAATAGCAAATTTCAAAAAAATTCGATAATTTATCTAAATCTCGGCCGCCATAATGGATTTTGAATTTTGAATTTTCTAAAATTACATACTTTTAAATTTGTAATAAGCGCACTTAAGAACCTCAAAATACCAAATGTCATGAAAATTCAGTAATTTTTTTAATTCTTGGACGCCATATTGGATTCGTTATTTTCGGTTTTTGAAAATTGACTTCAGGTTTGTCAAGACACATGGTGTAAATAATATGATGCTGAATATGGAAAAACTGCATTAAACCGTAGTGTTTTATAGACTTTGTGTTATTTGGGACAACTGCTAAAGCTGGTCTAGTGTAATAAAAGTGGCCGTCACTCTTTTTGGCGCGAGTATGCGCGGCTTTTCTTGTCGTTGATCCTTAAAGGACCGCTTGCATTACTCTTTGGTAAAGGAATGAAGATCCTAATATTTCTTGAAATAAAAAGCCGCGTTTTTTAATAAAAATCGCCGCCATTCTTTTTGGCGCGAGTATGCGCGACTATTCTTTGCATACGTCCTTATAGGACCCCTTGCATTACTTTTTGATAAAGGAATGAAGATCCTACTCGGCCCTACAAACTAGTTATATCTTTTTGAAAAAAAAAAACTCATAACCGTTAGAACAAGCCACGATCGAATTCGTTGAATTAAATGGATTAAACGGGTTGCTCAGCACATATCATTAAAAGTACTAACCAGCTTTGAGTTCGCTGGACATTTCTGAATAAGAATGGCTTTACTCCTGTAAATTTATCACAGTTTAAAAATAGGTCTTTCACGCGTAAAACATGCCTTATACGACCACTGTGCGTCGGATTTCTGTAACCGGATTACCTTCCAGTTGTGCGCTGGAAGGTCCGGGTTGCAGTAGCGGAAGATATCTTCCGCCTCCCTCAGCGAGGAAAGCCAGACCCGAGTACAGCCTGGCTCCCTTCCAAACCTCCTCGACCAAAGCTACTTCTGGCCTGTACAGAGAGGCCGACCGCTCGTCGGCACACACCACCTACTTAAACATGCCTTGGTGCCAACCAGCAGATGTGGTTGGGAGCTCGACCTTTACTTTTAAGCATATATGTATGCGCTTAGCACCTAATTATGAAACTAAACCTAATAGACCTTAATTAATTTGATCAAAGGTCGCATACATAAATATTATTCTCTCTCACTAATAGTTATATTTGCCTGGACATTAATCTAACTTTCTGCGCTTCGTTCGATCCTTATGCTAAATATGTAATATCAAATTCACGACCTCTTAAAAATTCACGTGACCTTGGTTGAAAATATATGCAAAATGTTTTTTTTTTCATATTACTAACATTAAGTTAAATTTATGTACATACATTATTCATTTTGTTGCAAGGTTGACCTTATATTTCAAAGAGATTCTTACTTTCCTCTTTAGATTAGACTTTATTTTAGCTAGCAATTAATTCTCAAGAAAAATGTGGTTAGTTATTTAACTATAGATTAGTAGCAAATATGCTAAAGGAACGAAATTCTTCGGTCAGTGCTAGGGATGTCAGTGGCAAAAATACATCGATATTTTTCATTGATTCGATGCATTGAAATGTACATCGATATTTTTCGATGCATCGAAGGGCATACATCGATGCATCGATTTGCATAGGATTT
>NW_023465235.1:0-9140 GCF_013731165.1 Rhagoletis pomonella | reverse complement strand
ATTTAGTCATCTCAAAATACTAAGTATTTGTGTATGTATTTAGTTCCAAAGTGGTACGTTAAGTACAAAAGTATTTAGGTGTGCCCATCATTGGTGTATAGCCATGCAACTGTAACTGCATACCCAGCGCAACGACTATACCCCATTGCACTCTTACGTTTTGTAAAAATATATTAAAATATCCTGAAAACTATGTGTATACCACTTTGCAAGCACGGAATTTATTTGATTTTCGTCATTCCTCTTTGTGCTTTTCGCATCTTTTGACGTTTCCTTAAGCTGTGATGCCACATTTCTTTTATTTAAATAAAAAGAAAATGTCAGCTGTTTAGTGTCGTTAAAAAAGAGCTCCAGAATAACACAATCGTTACTGCAAACTACAAAATCGTAACGTTAAAAGTTAGTGAATTGCACTACAGGTGTCGATATGTGTACATACATATGTATGTAATTAAAGAATATTAAATATTAATATTTTAAAAACACTATCAAGTATTGCCAGACACTTCTAGCCGGCAGTAACTTCTGCCAACGCGCCAAAATATGAAAAAGTTAGAAACCTACTTACACACTTACATACATACAATTTTTTCAGAGTATTCTGAATTGTAGAGGAATTTTTAAGAATTCGTAAAGATCTCATCCGATTTTTTGCCGAATTTTCTAAAATAAAATAAACTGTGCACACTTCGATCCTTTTACGAAATTTTGGAAAAAAATCGGTGAAGCAATGAAAATAATGCTACTATGTGATCAATTTCTTGCAGGATTTACTTTATTTTTCGTACAGAAATTTCTTTACGACTTCTTGTCAACCATTTCATATAATGTTCTTTGAAAATTCGTAAAAAAAAATCGTTACAGAAATGAGATACTTCTAAAGATTTCGTTAAGATTTTGGGTACTTTGGTTCAGAGGGCATCGACAAGTTTGTTTCTTAGAACTTTTTAATTCGTTTGTAGAGGCCTTGGAGACTCACAAAGTAGAATTTTGGGAAATTTTAAAATTTAAATATACAAACAATTTTGTGCGTAGAAATGGAAAACTTGTTGCTTCACATGTAGGAGCGCCTGGTATTGGGAAATGAAAATCCAAACCGATCAAATAAAAACTGGTTATAAAGTGTGGCCGCGGGAAAAATACTTCTACGAACGTAAAATTATTGTTATGATACGGATACATAATATAACTTTTCACCATATGGCATTTCCTATGTACGTTCGCTTACGCTATAGTATCGTAAATGCACTTAAATTTTACCCCCACACATTTTTTCGAAGACCCGGGTCAGATCCTCAGCCCTACTCTATTTTGCACGTCGGTTGAGGAATTTTTTCTTAATTTTTGATGTTGAAAACACTGCATACCTTAAAACACTCTTCTCTAAGAGCATTTTCTATATCTTGTGAGTCCACGCTGGACTCGATGCCTTTTATGACAACTTCTAGTCCTCGACTACTTTTAAGTTGATAAGTGTAAATTATCAAACTTATTGGTAATTTTACGAGAAATATCTTCGTTTTGGGCCTCAATTTTCACTTCATTGTTTTTCCCCTACTAGTTTTACGAGAGTATTTACCAGAGCATTAGAACTTGTATTTTTTAACTACTTGTTGGTTGGAATATTTATTTATATCAGTGATATCAGTGATAATACTTCAACAGACTTTTCAGTTGTTTCTCCGAATTTTACCTATTTTCCTTAAGTTTCCATAACACTTCTGTATTCTAGACTGCAGTTCCTACATCTCTCCATTTCCGATTTTAGAATTAGCGTAAGGTCATAATAATGAATGTATGATTTTTCAGCTTTGAAGAATCTGCAAAAAATGCGCGATTAAACGCAAAAATAAAAGCGTAACATTAATATAAGAAATTATTATTAAAATACCTTGAGTTCATGACACACTGAGTTGGAAGAACATTTTAAATTAAATAATCCAAAACCACCAGAGATTTTATTATTACAAGGCTTCCAAAATAATATGCTTCCGCCCAATTTCAAGCATGGGAATAGTCTAAAATGTATATACAACGAGCGGCTATATCGTTTCTAAGCCTGTAGGATAAAGTTGTTATTGGCTAGAGTTGAATAAGTATTCTTTGTAATGTGGTTATAAAAAGTGTGTGATGAAATGTTTTTCGAAAAGGTTTCACAACCATTTTAATGTAAAGAATTTGTTTTCTTCTTTTTCAGGCAACAGCTGACGCAATACAACCCATATATTTAAATAATAAACAAATTTGCGACGATATTATTAGAAAGTGCTCGCCTTCACGCCGTTTGGAATCAAGAGAACTAGCAAGAATACTTATAAATCCGCATATCAGGGTAAAACTTACATTCATTTCTAATTGCTTAAGCACAGATACTAATACTTTCATAGAATATGTATCTGAAGCAGTGGCGGGCGAACTCACAGTATCACATATTGCGAAGTGTGTCTTGCAGCGCAGTCTTATTCCTTTGATTCGCTTTGCCGAACGTGCGCAGCGGCGTTGGCAGCGAAATACAACATACAGGGTGACAATAAATAACGGGGACAAGCATTTTTGCATATTTTTCTATAATTTTAGAAAAATTTAAAGAAACAACTTATGTATAATTACAATAGTACTAGGCATTACTAATTTGTGTTTAAAACGACGCAGCTCCTCTAGCGAAATAAGATCCCGTTCACGGCGCAGTGATTGCTTTAGGGAGTCCAAACTTTTGCGTGGCTTAGCACAAGCTCTGGTCTCCAAAATTGACCAAATGCTGTAATCCATGGGTACGGTGACCATCCGTCCTGTATTATACGGGACAGTCCTCTTTTATTACCCATTGTCCTGTTAATTTATTTATTTTATACGAGACGCTAAATGTTCTGTATTTCTTTTAATGTCCCGTATTTGGTATTTCGCCCACTTAAGAGCTCATTAAAATGGCATGTCTATGAACGAGTTTTAAGTGATGTTGGTATGTGATCGTAATTTTCTCCATAAACAGTTATTATTTTCTAATCTGAATGCCTGTGATTCGAATCGAGGATAACATACAGTGACTAAAATAAAAATTAGCACTCGACATTTTAGTAAGTTTTGGATATTTTCCTTAGTTTATTTAAAATTTATTATTTATGAAAGTAAAGCTCTTTTCCTAACAAAAATCATATAATATCAAATTACCAACTTTGTGCCAAAAAACTATAAAAATTAATTCTGCAATATCTCACTTACTCTGTACGAAAAAATACGCAACACCGTCAACAAAAATTGCCAAAAACTAATGGCAAGCCTTAGCGACTTAATATTGCGCTTTATTATACTAAAATTTAACGAATTTTTTAAACAAATTTTTCGGGGTAAAAATCTCGAGAAAATTATCCTACAAATTTTTGATTTTACTAAAAGGATGCTGTTTCAGGGCTAATACATCTAGGCTCATTGAAGGAGGCTTTCAGATCTGTAAGCTGTGGTGGAAAGAATTTGCAAAATTATTTTTGTCCCGTATTCGGCTCTCATAAATATGGTCACCGTATCCATGGGATAAGGATCTGGTGAGTACGGTGGCCATTCTGCAGCTGTGATAACGTTCGGAAAATTGTCCTTGCACCAGTCTTGAACTTCTGATGTCCTGTGAGCAGCAGCCGAGTCCTGTTGGAATGTCCATTCCTGTTCGCCAAAATGCTCTTGGGCCCAAGGAAGTACCACAGCCCCCAAAATGTTACGACGGAAAACTTCCCTGTTGATTTTAATTCCCTGATCCACAAAAATCAGAGGTGTTTTGCCGGATAAACAAATTCCAGCCCAAACCATCACAGATTTGAGATTTTAGCGGTGCTCGACGACTTGCTCAATGGTACACAGTTTCTCATCAGTGAAAAGAATTTTTCCCAGCGAGCATTTGCGGCACGACGCAAGAGTTGTCGACATCTTTCCAGCCGTACTTTTTTGTTTTCTTCCGTAAGCAACTGCGCTCTTGGGATTTTGTACGGCTTAATGTGAAGTTCCTTTTTCGCAATTTGACGAACAGTTTCACGACCAATACCAGTTTCGCGGGGAATTTTTCTCATTGAAAGCCTTGAATTTCGCTTTTTAATTATCTGGCGGATCCTTGGTGTATTGACAGTTCGTTTTCTTCCACGTCCCGGGCGATCACCTTCATGGCCAAGTTCATTGAACCACTGGATTGCTTTGGAAACAGTTTGGCGAGGAACGTTGAGCAACCGAACAATTTCACATTGTCGCATTTCTTGGCGATGCAGTTCCAAAATAGCACTTCTTTTGTTCGACATTTCAAAACTTTTAATTAGCTAGCGTAATGAATACTGATAACTAAATGACTGATAACTAGATTAAGTAGAGAATTCAACGTGATCTAAATTTTACAGTTATGTTGGTGCATTCACGAGTACGACCTCGTTGAAGTTTGTCGCCGTTATTCCTTGTCACCCTGTATTAACGCGTGACAATGGCAGACCTCCGAGTGTATTTCTGCCATGAAAAAACAGCCTCTTATAAAAATACAATCGCCGATAGGAGTCAGCGTAAAACTGTTAGTCCTTCCGTTTTCTGTGACAACACAAAGGCGTACGCCGCAAATTGGAGAAGAAGCTCGGCTAAACACTAACATATTGCGTAAGCGCCAATCTATTATTATTATCTGAATGTTATCTTAAACACATTGGCGCGTATTCATAGTCCAGCTACTAAGACGAAACTAATAAAGATGCAACTTAAATTTAAGTACCAACTTAAAATTCCCTTCTATTCATAGACGCATTTCAGACTTCTACTAAGTAGTTTTACCTTAGTTTTACGACATAGCAAAACGAGTGTGAAAATGTATCAATTTATCGAATGACATTTTTATTAAATAATGTCAAGTTTGATCATCCGTTTATGTAATTTTTACTTTCATTGCATGTTTACGCAAAAGAATAAGGTAAAATTTTCTTGCTAATTGTGTGAAATAGCCAGAACAACCGCAGTGATGTGAAGCATGCTGTGAAACATACAAACACGTATCTAAATGTTATGCACTAAAAGCATAGACAGACGGCACCGTTGATCCGGATTAACGCCGCAATTGATCTGATCAAAATTGTGCCTTGACAGACGGCAGTAATGCGGATTAACGAGTCGCGAGGTCGTAGGTTCGAATCTCACGGCCAGTAGAATATTCAGTTAATTTTTTTTATTGATTCTTTTATAACTTCTATATTTTTTTAGGTTGTTTTTAGTTAGTTTTTTTTACTTTTTAGTAACATTAAGCTCTAAAAATTTAAATTAACTAATAATAAAATAAAAAATGTGAAATAAAATAAAACAAAGAAAATAAAATTAAAAAACAATTAAATATATAAATCAAATAAAATTTAGAAAAATAAAAGAAATAATAAAAACAAAATTTTTTTGTGCAATCGCTCCAACCGAGGATCGAACCTGGGACCTACAGGCTTGTAGTACGCAGCTCTCACCACTCGGCTACCGCGGATGAAGGAATCGGTTGCTTTATTTGCTCAGTTAGCGTAGAACACACAGAAGCTGCAAAACTAGCATAGACATCCACCCTGTCGTCGGTAATGCAGTCACCGAAATAAGTTCTTATTCATTTTAAATTGGATTCCTATCCGGATCAACTGCAGTTAATTCCTGAGATAATTCCGAATTAACGAGTTGATCCGAATCAACGTTGCTGTCTGTTTATGCTGTCTGTTTATTTACTTTAAGAGAGTAAGCTTGAAATTGACTTATTATTTGAGAATTTATCTAAATCATTCCAATTATAAAATTGTGATGTAGCTTTATTCGAATTGTAAAACGGATTTAATTTCATCTTCCCATTCAAATGGATCGCTCTTTGTAAATTTCAATTGGAGATCATTCATTACACTGTGAGACAAATGGTAGGGGTCAGTGATCGGGAAGGGTTCAAACTACCGGGGAAAGTTATATCGGTAAAAAAGAAGTTATACGTGTCCCGGCGTTTCGCTGGGTCATGTCTAGGAATCGAGATATATCGATTTGAAGTTAGTAACTATCATATAGGGGAAATTGTCACCTTTGGTGGTCTTTTTTTTTGACATAACTCGAGAACCACTAGTCCGATTTTGCTCAAACAAATTTAAAAAAATTGAAAATTACAATTCCTTTAATCTGTTCATATAACGTTTTTCTATATAATCAACAGTTTTGCCGGTAAAAATAAATGTATGAATAATAATAAATAAGTTTTGCGTTCTTACGACTTAATTGCAGCTGCAGCCGAAACTAAATTTAAAGTTGGCACTTAGCCAGAAAAGTCGAAACTAAGGCGACTATGAATAGATTTAGTTATAACTTAGGATAGTTTCGACTTAGTTGTGAACTAAATATGACTATGAATATGCGCCATTGAAATCGATTGGGGTATTCACAACGGTGTTGTAAGTATCGTATTATTGTGTGTCGCAAACTTTAAACGCCTAAAAAATA
Organism: Rhagoletis pomonella; assembly: GCF_013731165.1. Classification (NCBI taxonomy): domain Eukaryota; kingdom Metazoa; phylum Arthropoda; class Insecta; order Diptera; family Tephritidae; genus Rhagoletis; species Rhagoletis pomonella. The sequence goes on along the minus strand of NW_023465235.1, from coordinate 2,681 downwards.
TATTAAGGGGGTTCGAAAAGTACCATCAAAGTCATATTATGTATTCTCGAAGTGTAAAAAAAAAAGTTGGTTGTGGTTTGAAGTTCTATAAACATTTATTTAAACTTTTAAAGTTTACGACATACCAGAATACGACATTTACGACACCGTTGTGAATCCCTCAAATATCGCCATAATTATACGACAACTTTATATCTTATAAATAGGCAAGCATGAATCAATTGGGAACAATGCTCTCCTAAGATTTCCGATAGGTGGTGCAGGGGTCGAGCTATGCTAAAATATCGCACTTATGGTCCGATTTTCGTCAAACACAGAATATATATTCGCTACATAAGGAGAAATGAACCCGTTAGGTGCCTTCAGAGTCGAGTTATGGCGATTTCAGTTCCATACAATATGTTCTCATAATAATAATAATATATTGGCGCTTACACATATGTTAGTGCTTGGCCGAGCTTCTCCTCCGATTTGTGGTGTGCGCCTTGATGTTGTCACACAAAGCGGAGGGACCTATAGTTTTACGCCGATTCCGAACGGCGATTATATTTTTATGAGAAGCTGTTTTTCATGGCAGAAATGGCACTCGGAGGTTTGCCACTGCCTGCCGAGGGACGACCGCTGTTAAGAAAAAACCTATATTTCTATATTTTTGCGATGTTGCTTTGACCAGGGTTTGAACCCAGGCATTGTGGAGTGGAAGCGGACACTGCTTACCAATAAATAAATAGGCAAGCAAGAATCAGTTGGGAGCAATTTTCTCCAATTTGAATGATTGTAGCTGGTTGGAAAGATGCTTAGTAGGACGAGTGCACAAAGTGTCAATTTTTTGAGCATGTTGCGCAGAGGTCGAGTCATGCTAGAAAATCCCATTTTTGTCCGATTTGCTTCAAAATAAGAACACATATTAGTAACATACTCGAGTTATTTCAAATTCACGTCCGTGAAATACATATGTATGTATGCTATCATACTGACGCATCCAAACCATACTATGCTAAGTTTGAAAATTGAGTTTTTCAGGAGGAGCTTTCAAAGTTTACATTCGATACCTCGTAAATGGTCATGATTCAATAATAAAAGGTTCGCTCAGAAAACGGACCTCTTGACAAAATCGGCTCCCTTAGCAAGGCACTGTATGTGGGTTCGTGTGTGTGTGCAAAGCTTTTGTAAGGGAGTTAAGGGAGTGTTAAAACTCGAATGTCACTATTGAGCAAACCTTTAATTATTGGATCATGGTAAATGGTATGAGGATAGAGCTTTGAGTCTTTCTCTCTTTGTATCAGAATTTTATTAGCATTTGAGAATTTATAATAACTAGTGTTCGCCCAGCGCTTGAAATTCAACCGCTAAAATTAAGGATAGTTTATGTGAGTTGAGTTGAGCTGAAATAAAATTTGTTGGAATGGGTTAAGTGGAGGGGAGTTTAGCTTAGTACTTAGCATAACATAACATAGAATAGCATTAGATTCAATAGCATAACATATGTAGCATAACACATCACAATATAACATCGCACATTCTTCAGTTGTATTTCTTTTTTATCCCTATCACTTTCTTCCTCTCTATCTTTGTCTCTATCGCTTTTAATGTTTATGTTTATGTTTATGTTTATCTACACCTTCATGTTCATATTAATGTTCATGTTAATGTTCATGTTCATGTTCATGTTCATGTTCATGTTCATGTTCATGTTCATGTTCATGTTAATGTTCATGTTCATGTTCATGTTCATGTTCATGTTCATATTCATATACATATTCATATTCATATTCATATTCGTATTCATATTCATATTCATCTTCATCTTCATCATCTTCATCTTCATCATCTTTAGGTTTGTTTACTTTTATTTTAATTTCTGTATTTATCCCTTTCTTCTTCTCCATACTCAAAATTATCTTCATCCTTGTTTGAGGCTAATCTATTCATGTACATACATACATACATCTTATTCCTAAACTGCTGCTTAGCACGTTTCATTAATTCACTATCACTATTAAAGCATACATTTAGGAGGCATTTCCGCCCCAACCATGTACATGTATGGCATTGGTATTGGTGAGACTTTTGAATTGATTTTTTCGCTCTATTTTAAACTAATTTGAAATTTTAAAAATTGCCTGCACATCAGCATCAAAATACCTTTCTAATGATATATAATTGTTTATACCTTAGAAGTACAGTTTAGCCGTAAAAGGGGTGTAAAGGAAACATGATTGCCTATTTATATAATTGATTATAGAAGGTCATAGGGAAAAATGACTTAAATTACTTTAGAACGAAAAAAAAATTTAAGTAATCGTCCATGTCTGCTTAGCATATTTTTGATGGAAATGTTTTGCTTCGTTGGTTCTCTAAGTATACATAACATTTTCCGGTTTGAAAAATATGCAAAGACAGATTTAGATTAAAATATCTCATTATTCAATTCAATTAAATTTTCTTACTGCTTAAAAGAGCCTAGGGCTTTACTACGTTTATATAAAAATTTACAACTTAAAGTGTTTTATAATAAATGCGGCATTCGAATAGGAAATGTTGCGAACACTCTAATTCTAATTAGGTTGCATATAGTAAAATAATTATTTTGATCAAATCTATAAATCGTTAATCCGTTGATAGTCGGAGCTATGCAAAAACTCCGGAAATGTGGAATTGGCTTTTTGTAAATAGGTAGC
>NW_023465234.1:0-9143 GCF_013731165.1 Rhagoletis pomonella | reverse complement strand
AAAAAAATAGCCCAATCCAATCATCTAGAACATATTTTGAAAAATTTCCATACAGCATAAGACACGTCTAATGTACATTTATTTAAATAGATATTATCTAGTAAATATAATTTTTTCCATTTAGGGCCGGTTACTCAATGTCTGGTTAACGCTAATCCCCGGTTAAACATAGTTATCGACATTACCGACTCCCTGTTGTATGGATGGAGTCGTAGACGTCGATAACGATGTTTCAGCGCAGATTAGTGTTAACCAGACATTGAGTAACCGGCCCTTAGGGCCGTTTGCACCATGTCTAGTTAACGCTAACTGGAGGTACATCCTTCAGTTAAGCACGTTAACTGCTTTATCGATCACATGTTATATGATGGGTGTCGATAACGTCGATAAAGATGTTTAACTGGGAGTTAGAATCAACTAGACATGGTGCAAACTGCCCTTAGAGAGTTAGTTTCTATAATTTCTTTATCCTCGTGCGAGTAGTATAAAGTTAGTGATACTGAGCTCTATAACCAAAGAAAACAGGACTATTGTCGCATGTGTAAACGAAAAGAGAGTGTGGGTCGTTCATGTAACAGAGTGCGCAAACTTATAAGATTATCTGCTTGATAAAGTTATCGGTTTGGATGAATACCACTAGTACATTTTCTCAATATTAAATTTTCCGACAGGAAACGTGGTTTTATTGTGTTTGCTAAATATATGAGGGGTATTCTCTGAGTCTTGCAAAGGCCTTGCATGGTGCACATATTGCACGGATTGCACGGTTTGTAAAGCTGTCCCATACGAAAACCGGTTTTTACCGTGCAATCCGTGCAATATGTGCACCATGCAAGGCCTTTGCAAGACTCAGAGAATACCCCTATGGTTTATAGAAAGAACTAATAGCGAAAATGTTGAAAAACGGCAATTTTTGTGAGAGTATTAGCAAATTTCAGTGCATCTAGAGTTTCTAAAGCGTCCCAAGTAACGGTTTCTGGAACGTGCCAGATTCGTTCGCTACATCGTGATGTGATAAAAAGAAAAGCTGGCAGCACTCCGCAAGGTTGCAGAAATCTTTCAAAATATGTTCGAAAAATATCTTGATATGGAGGGAAGGGCTTTACACTGTCAAGGAAAAAAATTGCCAAAACTCAAAGCAATTTTTAGTAACTTCAATCTTGCACTTTATTATACTAAAATTAATTTTTTTTATATTCTAATTAAATTTAGGTGAAAACGTGCAGAATTTTTTAAATTTTTGTACAAAGTTTGATCCAAAACCTGAGATCTACCACATTTTTGTGAAATCTCCCACATTTTTTTCCAGATTCTACCACACAAATTTTTTTCGTAATCCGATCACTACCCTGCAAAAATCGTTGCACCATGTAGTCTATTTGTGGTAAATTGGAGTACTAACAAAAGTGTTCCTCTGTCATGCTGGAGCGGACCAACTCGTGTCTCTGCGCCAGCTTATTGTTTGTTATCCGATCACTGCTCGTGTTTTAACGAAATGTGATTGAAGTTGAGCATTTGAAAGCACATTTGCATGTCTGGCTGTAGCTGAACGTGTAGAGATGCTCGCTGTTAGTTCTTAGCTCCCAGCATGTTCGGGTTCGAATGCCGTCAGAGGCAACATGTAATTTTTATTTTTTGTCTTGGTTTTTATTGATTTCGAAAAAGCATTTGGGAAGTGAAGAACAAAAGCGTGTACAAACGAAAAAATATAACAACAATGCCAATGTTAATATGTTGGAGTAGTTTTGTGCTACTCTGATGTAATGCAGAGATGGAGTATATGGACCTGCCCTAGGGCATCGCAATGTTAATTGGACCATATTTTTTATATGAATTGTGGTTAATTTTGGAGCACTCCTTGGTCATGCATGCATAGAATAGTCGCATACATATATACATATGTATACACGCAACATATATTTTTGTATCGATTCGAACAATTTGATACAATCAAGCACTTCTACCCAGTGATGGAAAAGTAGGCACAATAGTGCCATTTTACATTACATTCTCAGAGGCACTTTCGGTACAATTCATCCTGTTTTGGGACAATCATAAAATATAGAAGTTTAGCATAACCGCAGAACTCCACAGGCAAACACCGATGGCCTACCAACTGTCATTTTGACGAGCAATATGATTGCAAGTTTTTCTGTGTGGGCACTTTGATGTCTTGAAATAAGCATTTGCCGCATGACGCCACCAGACAACATACTCTCAATGTCGGTGTTTAAAAACATTTAAATCTTTAAAAAACTTGCTGAATAATTTCCTAAAACGTAATCATAAATAATCCAATAGGGAACAGATTTTTATTTTGATTTAAAATCGAAATTTCATCGATGTTATCACCAGCACGCTTTCTTTCAAATGAAAATATGGCAGTCAAACTATCAAATTGCCTGCAATAGATGTCAAGCAAAAAGCGCTGACATATATTGCAGCCCATTAGAAATAGGCGGTATCCATTGGAAATATATTTTGTGACATGGTTATCACGACATCAGTGTTTTCCTGTGGAGACAGGGCCTAAAATGCCAATATATAACAAAAAATACATACCACATTATAGATTAAAAAATTACAAAAGTGAAAATTAAAAGAACTTGCAAATTAAAATAAGGGCTGTGAGAATTATTTGCAAACCGCTGAATTCTGTTGCGAATATGCAGCACGAAAAGTAAGTTTTCGGCACAAGCTTGTAATTCAGAAGTTTTGGAAAGATTCTAAGTTCGCAGTTTTATAGTTTATTAAATGAAAGTGTCAGTTTCTGCAATATCCCGATGATTTTTGATATTTTTTCTGACGGTGTCATACATTTTGATCCGTTTAAAAAAATTTCGAACACACTATATGGAAAAAATGGATAACATCGAAAACTTGGAATCTCCCTAGAAATTCTGAATTCAAAGTATTTTGTTGCGAAAACCTGCTGAATTTTTATAATTTGTGTACAAAGTTTGAAATGCCGATTTGTGTACATTTATTGTGTTTATTAAATCGTGAATTATACTTTTATATAAAATCAATTAAAAAATAATCAATGAAAATAATAGGCGAAACTGGTCAAAATGTCTTACTGCCATTATTTCGTATATAGGTACATACATATGAGTGTAAGAATGTCAGAATAGCTGTACTTCGGTGTATTTCCCTTCCGTAATTGGAATGGAATTCTGTGTAATTTTACTATGAATTTATGTATATGTCTAATAGGAAACATAGACGGTGCGTCTGACTCGCGAGTCAACTGTGTACGTGTTCACTCGCATTTCGACTACACACAGTTGAGTCATTCAGAGTCATACCAGAGTCATGTCGGTGTAACTAACACATATTTATTTTTACTTAACACATCCAAACCGACTTGCGATTCAGACGCACCGTGTATGCGGCCTATAAAGAATCCCTCATAAAAGTGATTTACTGTAATAATTTAGTTAATTAATAACTTTTATATTAAGAAATAATTATTATAAAAGAAATTTAATTTTGTGGCACTTTCATATTCTTTTCGGCACAATTTTTGAAGACCATTAGGCTCATTTTGAAAGTTTGAAATTCCATCCCTGCTTGTACCTCACACGAATCATGCATGCATGCATGAACCAAAAATACAAGATCACGCCTTCTTCTTAGTAGCCCGTTATAATCGCATTTAGGAAAAAAGTTGGGCGACTTTGACATTAGCCGTTTGTTTACATTTGTTCGTTGTTTACAATTTGGTGGTGGCTTTTTAATGCAATTTTTTTAATTTTCGCTTGTGACAACGTGTGCACACAAAAGGTAAAGAATAATTTAACACAACGACATGATTTATAGAAGAATTTGCATAATAAAAATGATTATTCATGCGTTCAACAATTACGCGGTTTTTTTGATGTATATACATCTTTGGTTTCGGTAGGGGTAAAATTTGCGAAGCTGTAACGCATATCCCAGCACAAAATTTTGAAGGGCTTAGCATGTGTGTGTTCAGCATAAAATTTTTACTTTCATTATAAGCACCCTGTGTTTGCTTGCCAAATGGTTGCATACATTTTGGCATATGTATAGTAAGAGGAAATGCGCTACAATTGATTATTACTTCCGATTATTTAAACTCCGCACATGCATTTTGATATTCGTAGATGGTGTAAGGCATAGGTTTAGTAGTCTATTTTGATAAAAAAGCAATGCGAAATTTTAAAAACATACTGAAATCATTTTAACTGGGACCGTTGATAACTGATGAACATGCATGAATATATGTATTTATAATATGCATGGATGATATAATAGCTCTGATCCAATACTTGTCGTGTAAAATCCTGGAAAAAGGTCAAACATCAAAATCACTCTCTGAAGTGAGAGTAAAAAGTGAGTAACAGCAAAACGTACGGAACAAACAAGCATTTGGTAAAATCCTGCAACATGAACTGCATTTACATGAACCACATATTATATTCCGAAAAGAAAAACTAAATTTAGGAATATATACAAATAAAAATGCTCAAACTATAAGCTCAAAAACAATAACTTATGCGGTGTTTCCAAGATATTTTAACGCCCTTGAGACACAAGTATATACAAGTATATTTTATCAATCATTCCGATAATTTCATGTATTAAAAGAATTAGAAATGAAAATGAATACAAAAATTAAATCAGCAAAATGAATAAAATTAAGTAAAATTAATGTTTAATTTCTAACCTAACCTACATTTGTATGTATGTAACTGAATCGCCTAATATAAAAGGATTATCCTAATTTTCGAGCTTAACTCCCTAATCTGTTATTAGAAAAAGAGATTAGCTATACAAAATTATAATTAAAAATATCTCAGATTAAACCGATAACTTTTTGGTGTCCAACCTAGTTTTATCGAATATACTTGCGAAGAAGAGGAGGAATGTCAAATGCTAAAGTAAACAAAAATTTACGCTAGTAAGGATGAGAGGTTTGTAAAGGTATTTTTAATAAAATATTCAGTTAAAATATATTTAAATGGCATAATATGTGTTGCAGAAAAAAGTGACCACGGTGACACAGAGAAGAACTTTTCCTCGAGTTGTGTGAATAACAAGCACAACCAATTTGATAGCTAACGAGCTTTGATTGAGATTATATTTATATGTAAACGTACTTTTATGCTTTGCCGTTCGCATAAGTTTACACATCAAATTTCATGAGTACCTAGCATGGTACAATAAAACAGGTAGAAGCCAATTTGACGTCAAACCTACAAAAGTCAAAGTTTTCGGGAGAGTAAAAATAAAAATGAGCGTGTGTAAGGAAAAATAAAAAAATACATTTTACTGGTTGACGTGTTTAAGTATATTTGAAGTTTATTCTTATTTATTTATTTTCTTTAGTTAAAATTTGATAAAACGTGTATGTTGTTTTCTGTTTTTGTTTTATGAGTTGCAGTGTTGTTGGAGGGACTTTTCGGCATAAGGGTCATACGAACAGCACTTGGCTTCAAACGTGCCTTTCCTGTACCTCCCGGTGTATTTGTGGAATCTACTTCTTTAAAATGTTTAACGCACAGCAAGGCATTTCACTGCAGCTCTGCCCACAGCTGCTTTCGCAACGTTCCTTACGCGAAGGACATTGAGGCACGTTAAAAAAATTAGTGGTATCTGCCTTATATTTAACACCACATAAAAAACAACGCTTCAGGTGTTGCATTTTTAACACATACACTAAGTATAAATATAGAAAAAGGTTTTTTCTTAACAGCGGTCGTCCCTCGGCAGGCAATGGCAAACCTCCGAGTGCATTTCTGCCATGAAAAACAGCTTCTCATAAAAATACAATCGCCGTTCGGAGTCGGCGTAAAACTGTAGGTCCCTCCGCTTTGTGTGACAACATGAAGGCGCACGCCACAAATCGGAGGAGAAGCTCGGCCAAACACTAACATATGTGTAAGCGCCAATCTATTATTATTATTAAGTATAAACCGCACAACACTACAAAAATTCAAATGCAAATTAGAATTTGTTATTAACGAACATTCAAAAAAAAAAAACAACGATATGACATTCAAAGCGTAACGAAATATAGGAAATAAAATAAAATCAAGTTGAAGTTTAAAGGTTTGGTTCTCATGAGAGCAACGTCATTTTGGCTTCTACCTGTATTTATGTGCCTTGGTACCTAGTACCCACGCCTTTTTTTTGTTCCCTTCGTTGTTTACTTCTTCCAACAAAGATGGCGTCGAGATTTCAACAGCTAGAAAATAACTTTTTTCTTTCTTTCGGGAAGGCGTGATCTTGTGTATTTCGTTCATGGCATGCATGTACGTCCATACACACGGAACACACTTCAGTATCGATACGAAAAACAGTTTCGTTACCGCACAATATTGGGACGAATACTGCGGCAACGCGAAGCGAACAACGAGAAATAGGCAGAATGTTCGAGGAATGACGTAGAATGTTCCACAAAGAGAAACGTCAAGTTGGATGAACACTGCGAGCAGCGAGAGAAAGAGAATGAGCGATAAACTTCAGAATGTTCTAGAGTTGCCATAAGTGCCAGCGCAGGTATATAAGGGCGCCGCCACTGCGAGGTGAGTTAGTTACAAGACAGCAAGCTACAAGTAAAGTGAGCAGAGAAGTGAGTTGCGAATAAGCAAGATGTAAGTTTAATTGTGTTACCAAGATTAGTTAAGCTCTGTTATTGCTTTAACAAGTATTGTAAAGTGTTTTTACTGTATTAGCGAGTATTGTAAATTGTTTGTTGTACAATAGAGTTAATTGTACTACAATTTGGTCATCGATTGCATTTATTTAACAATCCAGCGATACGAACCGAGAGATTTGGGAAATCCGGACGAGGTTTCAAGGATAATCGTAACAATATGTTGAGTTGTATTGATTCACGATGATGGTGCATATACGGAACATGCGAGTAACGAGATTATTATGTGAGTAACGATTCGGTACTTCGAGTCAGGGGTTGTATTCGTTAGCCAGTAGCATTACGTACAAATATGCATATTTAATGTAGGTTATTCGTCATTTCCTAGAACAAATCTAGAACACCGACCGTTCAGCTATACAAAAACGAAAAATGCAGATCAATAGAACTTTTTACGCTCATTTTAAGCATGCCAAAATTATGCGGCACAAGAAAAAAAAAAAGACTTTTGGAGGGTTAAAGTTAAATTTTTTGATTTTTCAAATACTAATATCTTATGAACTACAAAACCGATTAGAAAACTAATGACGTCACCGTAAAGATAATCAATTTATCTTTCAGTTCATGTTCATAATTTATACGCTTTTTTATAGTTTTAACCAAAACCACTAAAAAACCAACAAATCTTATTTTTTTAGCGAAATAACCATTTTTGAAAAACTGCATATTTAATGGTAAAGAAATTTATATTAGTGGTATTCATCTAAACCGATAACTTTATCAAGCAGATAATCTTATAAGTTTACGCACTCTGTTACATGAACGACCCACACTCTCTTTTCGTTTACACTTGCGACAATAGTCGTGTTTTCTTTGGTCATAGAGCTCAGTATCACTAACTTTTTATTACTAGCACGAGGATAAAGAAATTATAGAAACTAACTCATTAAATGGGAAAAAATTATATCCACGAGATAATATCTATTTTAATAAATGCACATATAACATAAAGGCGATTTATGTGAAGCAATTTTAAAGAAGCAATGACAGAATATCTGTTTATGTATGAATTCATTTGTCACTGCTACCAAACTGAGCGGCCAAATTATCAGTGAAACAAAACAAACAGAACGGATAATAATTGAACCAGATCTCTATCAGGATCATATCGTTGTTGTAGAAGTTGCGTGCAAAATTTTTATGCGGATCCCGATTATTGCCCAAGAAAACATAGCTAGAGTTGCGACAGAGTTGCATTGCGAGTTTCCACACAAATTTTGACAGTTTATTTATAAGGTTGACATAATTATAAGTTTATACGGTTTACAATGCATTTATAAGGTTTGATGAATACCCTTATTATTTAGAAAGCAGAAGTTATTATCATTAATTCGATATACATATTTCTTCATGATCTGCTTTAGGGTTTCAAGAATTTAGTGATAATAAAAAATATAAATAAACAAAGCAAATAAAACTCTTACATTTTCTGTATTTTTTACCTGCGCCAAATAAATATGGTATCGATGAAATCAGCGTAAAAAGTTCTATCAATCGACATTTTTGGTTATTTTATAGCTAAACGGTCGCTATTTTACACTTGTTCCAGAAAATTACGTAGACGAAGGTGATGCCAACGAATATTTAGTATGAAGAATTTTTGGTTTTACTACTAATATAACTAGAATATGTAGAGTGAGCAGCATTCTGCACAAGTAAAGGACCCGATTTTATGTGTGGGAGCGAGAAGACTATTTTATTACAAAACCTTTCTATCATGTATTGACGTGATCCAAGTATCGCGATATTTATTGACGGTGTAAGCATGCAGTATTGATAGATCGTGATTCGTATCGCAAAATTTCTAAAAATTTTGAAATCTGGATCGCGGATCGCAATACCGTCAATAAATATTGAACGTGTAGCACTTTCAAAACGCGATCCATACATTTCATCAGTACATCTTTTACTCTCATAACGCGAACATTGGCTCTGCCTTCGCTCTCGAGGCTTAAAATCTTTCAAAACAAATTGAACAAATTTTAATTAACATTGGAAATTTTAAAATAATTTTGGAATGCATTATCTATAAATTATACGTACAAAATAAAAATATTTTCTTGCATCATAATAAGCGTTCAGCACAAAAATTATGCAAATACTGACGCGATAAATATTGAACATGTAGCATTCGTGATAATTACTGAACGTGTGACAGAGCCCAATGAAACATGAGGTTATACTAGGCTCACATATAAGTAGATTATCCTCATTTTCGAGCTTAACACCCTAATCTGTAATTAGAAAAAGAGATTAGCGATATAAAATTCCTCCCTTGTTAATCTGTCATTATAAAATAATCTCAGATTTAACCGATAACTTTTCGGTGTCCATCCTAGTTTTATCGATTGTTTTTGCGAAGAAGAGGAGAAATGCCAAATGTAAAAGTGAACAAAATGGATGCTAGCAAAGAAAAGAGGTTTGTAAAGGTATTTTTTAATAAAATGTTAAATTAAAT
>NW_023465233.1:0-9146 GCF_013731165.1 Rhagoletis pomonella | reverse complement strand
AAAAAAAATCAAAAAAATATATATACACGTCTGTCCGTGTACACGATAACTCGAGATATCTCAACGAAATTTGGTATGTAGGTTGCCCTTTATCCAAGGTAAGTTGGTATTAAAAATGGGCGAATCTGAATGTAACCACGCCCATTTCCGATATAAAGGTATTTTCTAAAGATGCAACAACTACGATATTTCAGTAAATATTGGATACAAATTGTTCAAAATTAGTATGTGAAGTAGAATTTTTGTAAAAAATATTATTGTGCAATTTTTGGAAAATGGCCGTGACCCCGCCCACCTATTATGAAATGCTGCATCTCAGTAGCCCATTCACCAAACTCGGTACGAGCCTTATTTAGGGTCTAGCTAAGAAATCTGTTGAAAATCTAATTCACTTAAAATCGGTGATCGCGATAACCACTCAGCAGAAAATTAGATTATGATACATTTTTCGATAATGGGCATGGCGCCTCCCACTTATGGCCACAAATTTGTAACTCGGTAACCGATCTATCAATTTCTACCAAACTCTGTGCACTTAATAAACCTGGTACGGAAAAGAAATTCGTTGAAAATTATTCAAATCGGGCCAAAATTACATTCGCTTCCCGTATATATAACGGTAAATTTCAGATCTCTTAACAATAAATAAGACTGCGTGACACCGCCCAATTTATGACTACAAGGTGCATTTCGGTAGCCACTTTAGCGATTTCTACTAAACGTGGTTCACTTATTTCATTGAGTTTAACTGAGGATATTATCGAAAACGTTTGAAATCGGGAAAAAGCCCCTGCTTACGACAGTATTTGATACCTGCGCCGGGTAGATAAAGTTCGGTTTCGCCCAAACTTTACCTCTTTACTTGCTTTTAATTATTTTCTTTTATAAATGGTACATAAATTTACGACTTAAAATAGTTATTTTTGTTAATAGCAATGAAATAAAACTGTATTAGGTTATAATTCATTTTAAAACAATAAAATATATTTAAAGTAAACAATTAAATCTTTTAACAATAAAAAATAATGGAAAAAAGGTTGATAGAAAATGTGCTAAGTCCACATTAAAAGAATAAAATCTTAAAGAGAAAATGTGGTAAGTCCTAAAAGAGCCTATAAGTCTGCAACAGCTTTATTTTGAAATTGGCCGATTATTGGTACTAAAACAAGACGAACTAAGGAATAAAACTGCATTTACAGATTAGAAAAATATTGACAACAAAAAAAGTTAGACGGTTTTTTGTCCCTCCTGAAAAATAAAAAAAAATGGACTTAGCACGTTTGCGAACTAAGCCAATGATATATTGCTCGCTAGCGGCAGAGTATTCCGAGATTACTCTCAATCGGGTACAATTGGGCATTCATTAGTCGCAACATCGCACGATGGTACGCAAACATCAAGCTGTGAAGCTGTGTTTTTCAGTGATCTGTTTAAATTTTGTGTTTTATAAAGCTGTTTACGCTTATTAAAGTAAAAAATTAAAAAAAGTGTTAATAAACTTCTGGTGCACAATTTAAAGATAAGTAAAACATCAAAATTTCCTGTAAATTTGATTAATGTAACTTGATGTTCTTAATTGCATATGCCGAGTATTTTGTTTCATATAATACTAAATTGTTGTTGTACAATTGTTTTTGTTGGTGCACATTGATGTTGCTCTTTTTGTCACTTCTGCTGTTTCATCCTTGTCACAGCTGTTTGCGTTGTGTTTATTAGGTGTCAAATATACAGTGCATTTAAAACTGTTCGCTACATAGCTTTCCAACTGATATTTACCAGCTGATTGGTTCACTGATTAATACATCGTTTTCAAAACTGTTTTTGCTGTTTTGCTTCTAAAGCCTAAAAATAAATATAATTTTAAACATGTCGTGTATTTACACCAATTGCCACGTTAAAAGCGACTCCTATGTTTCATGCTGGCTCTGCGATGGGATTGCCAATATAAAATGTGCTGGTTTGAGCGGTAGAGTATTAAACGCTATTAACGAGGGTAAGGGTCTTCGTTGGTCTTGTCAAAAATGTAGATCAACCGAAGTTGATTTCCTTAAATTCTATAGGCAGTTCAGAAATGTTTTTTCTGAGATCGGGAAGGATCCGTCGGTGCTTGTTGAGAAATTTAAGCATTACGATAAAATGTTTAGGTCTTTCACTTGTCTCGACAACCCTCCGCACTCTGAGGGTAGCCGAGAAAATAAAGGTGGGCGTGTTATTAGTCCACCTAGGAACTTATTAATCTATCTTCTCCATGCCCTCAGGCGTTGGAGCCTCCGATATCTAAAGCCACATCCACTAGGTCTACTTCTAAAAATAGTCAAACCGTTGATTTAACAGTGTTGCCGTCAACATGTCAAGCTGCATTGGCTAACTTAGTTCCTCCGAATAATTCGGAGTTCCGCACATCAGACATCATTACCAAAAAGTTGGTTGTAATTCCTCCGAGAAGATTAATCTTTGTCTCTAGATTTGCTAAAGATACTTCTTCGGATGATATAAAGTCATACATATCGACTAAAATTAGAACTAAAGATGTATTTATTCGTAAATTTAATTTTAAATACGATCGCGATATTCCATCTTTTAAAATTGATGTAGCTTCCGAAGATTTTGATCCACTACTAAATAGTTCATTTTGGCCGACCGGGGCGTTTGTTCGCGAGTTTGAGTATAAACCTAATAAAAGTAATAATAACGTAGCTAAAATTTCTAATCTTAATTCGGATTCAAAAAACTAACTCGCATGTCTAATTTAAGTATTTACTATTAAAACGTTAGAGGTTTGAATACCAAATTAACTGACTTATATTTAAAAGGTTTTGACTGCAATTATAATACTATTTTCTTGACCGAAACATGGCTCAAACCTCATATTTTTAATTCCGAAAATCTTCCAAATGAATATCAAATATACAGGAGCGACCGCGAGGGCAGAATCGGCGGTGGTGTTCTTTTTGCGGTGCATTCATCGATACCATCCGAGGAGGTTAGTCTTCCTGTCATTGAATATACCGAATTTAAATGTATACGTGTACAGGCTGGAAAGACTTATATTTATTTAGCTCTTTGCTACATCCCTCCTAATTCTGCCGTATCAGTATATATGCAGCTAGTTTCTTTACTTGAGACCGTAAATGCAATGCTTACGGCATCCGATTCTATGATTGTTCTGGGCGATTTAAATCTGCCACACATTTCATGGAACATCATTGACACCGATGTTGTACCAGTTTCATCTAGAGATAGTTACAATGTATTTCTGGAGGAAATGGCTGAACTTTGCCTCAAACAAATAAATATATGTCCAAATAAGTTTGGAAAGGCCTTGGATCTCGTTTACGTTGATGATGTTCCGAAGGCCTCTATTAATCGGTGTGATCCCCTAGTTTTGCCGGAAGATGCATACCATCCTGCTCTTGAGTTAAGCTACGAAATCATAAATGAAATACATAATAATAAGTCAAGTTCAAGTACTAGATATGTTTTTGCGAAAGCAAATTTCAGGAAAATTAACAAAGAACCTTCAAAGTTATCTTGGCCAATATATAGAGATGACGTGGAGCGTAGCGTTGAGCACTTTAATGATACTGTTTTCAATTTGTTTCGAAAGTATGTGCCAAAACGTAATATTGTTCATGAAGAACCAATACAATTATGGTTCACTAAAGAGCTTAAAAAATTTAAAAATAAAAATTCGCACTCTTTTAAACTGTATAAAAGAACGGGCTTACACAGTGATTACCTAAGGTACTCAGTTTTGCGGCATAGCTGCTTTGCATTAAATAAGAAATTTTATAATTCTTATTTATGTAAAATTAAGAAGTATTTAATTAACAATCCTAAATCATTTTATGGTTTCGTAAATTCAAAGCGTAACGCACATGGTTTTCCGTCCGCTATGCATTATCGCAACACTGTATCTAGCGACAGCCAACTCATTGCCAACATGTTTGCTCGGTTCTTTAGGTCCAATAATTCTGTAGACTTCCCTATAAGTGGAGACTATCCGTACGAGCTTTGCCCAATCAACTCTGCTTATATTCCAGTAATATCTTCCGATGAAGTTTTACACTATTTAAAAACCTTAAAAGCGTCATTTAGGCCTGGACCTGATCATATTCCGACCTGTTTTCTTAAAACTGCGCTGAGAACATCTGCGAGCCTTTAACAACTCTATTCAATTTGTCACTTAAACTTGGTGTTTTTCCGTCAGCCTGGAAGGAGTCTTTCATAATACCACTTCACAAAAACGGCAGCAGGTCCTCTATAGAAAACTACCGAGGCATAGCGAAACTCTCCGCTGTCCCCAAATTATTCGAAGCAATTATTGTTAACCAGCTGACATATTCTATATCTTCTTCAATTACACAATCTCAACACGGGTTTTCTAAAGGAAAATCTACTATGACTAATTTATTGGAGTTTACAACTCATGTCTCAAACGGTTTTAGAGAAAATGCTCATACAGACGTAATATACACCGATTTCAGTAAAGCTTTTGACAAAGTATGTCACTCGTTACTCATCCGTAAACTCGACCTAATCGGCTTCCAGCCCAGTCTTCTTCAATGGATCTCATCTTACCTCTCTGATAGAACACAAAGAGTTATTGTTAATAATTGTTCCTCCAACATCATTAAAGTTTCTTCAGGGGTTCCTCAGGGAAGCCACCTTGGTCCGATTGTATTCCTGATATTCATTAATATATTTCTTCTATAATAAAACATTCAAAAATTTTAATGTATGCTGATGATGTGAAACTTTTTAAAACATTGTCCTCTATCGAAGAAAGGTCTTTGTTACAAGCGGATCTGAACAACGTGGTTAGTTGGTGTAATACAAACTATATGCCACTAAACCTTCAAAAATGTAAAGTTATGTGTTTCTCTCGGAGGGCTGTTCAACCAGCTGTTTATTCAATATCAAATTATAATCTGGACCAGGTGTCCAATTTTGCCGATCTTGGTATCACAATGGATTCCAAACTCAATTTCAACCATCATATTAATGTTACAGTCAATAAAGCCAACGGCGTATTTGCTTTTGTGAGGCGATGGTCAAAAGAGTTCAAAAATCCTTATGTTACAAAAGCTCTTTTTACCAGTTTAGTTAGACCTATACTAGAATACGGATCTATTGTGGAATCCCCGCTACCAAGTTCATTTAGAAAGCATTGAATCAATTCAAAAACAATTCTTGCTTTTTGCATTGCGTAATTTTAACTGGGATTCAGATTACATTCTCCCCCCTTACGCAAGTCGTCTAAAGCTCATAAATTTGCCTACACTCGCAAGCCGTAGAGAAATGCTAGGTATAATATTTATCGTAAAATTAATGACAGGCTTGATTAATAGCCCGGCCCTCCTGGCTGAGGTAAATTTTAATGTTCCTTCTCGAGTGTGAAGACACTTTCGACCTCTATTTTTAAAGCCATGCAAAACTAATTTTGAACTGAACGAATCATTCCGTGGTTTATGTCAGGATTTTAACTGTCATTCCAGCACGTTTGACGTATCGGACTCGATTTTTACTATAAAGAAAACTATTATTTCCACTCTCAATAATTGAAATACTATCTTTGGCATATCCAATCAGCTGATGAATTTTATTCTGTAGCTGAATAGTTTTAGATCTCGACTCTTAACAAACTCCTGTTTCCACTACTCGGCACCAAAAAACCCAAAAAAAACAAGGTTCCGTACGTCATGCGCACTGCGCCCCTCATGTCGGTTGGGCGGGAATGGAGGGTAAAAAACCGTTGGGATTAATTAATTAATAATCTCATACGGGTACTAATGGAGATCAATTAGTCTCGACTCATCCCTTATGGGTATAATTGAAGATCAATTAGTCCCCAACTTATCTCTAACGGGTACTATCAACGATTTAATGATATGTACGCACTTAGGCAATGCAATTTCATGTTCGGCGTTTGCGCACAGAGGGAGTATTCGCCTAACAAAACTGACCACCCCGGTTCGGATCTCAGCTGGCGCAAATTTTTATTTTTATTTTTTAAAAGTGACTAGTCGCTTTTTATACCCGTTCGGGTATAAAGGTGAACAATCAGTCTCTTCATAGGACATGCTCGAACAAAAGCCATCAGTTCATTCCATATAAAGAGATCAAAAGTGATATTAGGCGCATGCTCCATTGCGATTGATCCCGGAATCATCCCGGATTAGTCGCATTTTTTGCAGGGTTCATACATACATATATATGTATTCATATATATGTATACATTCATATAAATGTATACATACATACGTGCATTCGAACATACATATATACATATGTAGGTACTCGTACGCGCCATCCGTCGCTTTATTTCTTTTTTCCCCTTCCCTATACCCCCTTCCCCTTCTATACCTTCCTTCTCACTCATGTAACGTTTTCAGTTTTAAAAATTTCACTCTCCATTTTCGCGATACCGCCGCCTAAGAAGTTTCACTTCAAAAAAAATAAATTGTACCAAAAAATTGAAGAAATTTTATTTACTCAAATGCGTTATGCCTTTCGGCAGCGGGCGGATTCAAAATTGGATGAATATCGTACAGCTGATTGCAGTTTACCAATTACCAGAAAAGTTATCAAGCTTCCACCACGATGATTCGGAAACCGGTAAACCGACACTAAAATAATTTTACACAAACAAAATACATGGGGGAAAATTTACCCCATTTGTCGCATGACGCCGCCAGACAACATTCACTCAATTTCGGTGTTTAAAATCATTTAAGTCTTAAAAAAAACTTGCTTAATGACTTCATAAAACGTTATCATAAATAATCCAATAGGGAACAGATTCTTATTTTGATTTAATACAGTAAAACCCGCTTAAGTACCTAGATGCGGGTACTTAGCGAACATAATTATTGATGTAGTTACATATTTTTGTTAACTTACATACATAAATATGTAAAACCTCGAATAAAACATATACATTTAATGAAGTATACGTACTTATTTTAGATTTTTCAATTAAAATACAGTTCATTCCTTAACAAATACCATACAAACCTAAGCTTAAGATTTTATAGGACACTTAAAGAAAAAAATTCACCAAAATTTAAAATTTTTTTCTCAGAAGTGTTTTTTGAGTATTCAGATTTATATCCCATTCAATTTTAGTGTAATAATATGCAAGTTTCAAGTGGCTAAAAATTACCGTTGATTTTTGTAATTTTTTTCGCTGAAGGTGTGTAACTAAAGGTGTGCCACTGAGATTCAAAATATGTAAATATTTTAAAAGAACACTTAAAATGGGAAAATTATAGGTAAAATGGTAGATGGGGTACGAAATATTGAGGTACTTAGGCACGTTGGGTAAATAAGCAGGGAGGTACTTAAGAGAGGGATTTTCTTCAGATTACATTCCAAAATTCACATTGCCCAAAAATGTTGGTTACTTAAGCGGGTTAGGTACTTAAGAGAGGGGGTACTTAAGCGGGTTTCACTGTATTAATATTTCATCGATTTTACCACCAGCACGCTTTCTTTCAAGCGAAAATATGGCTGTCAGACTATCAAATTGTCTGCAATATATTTCAAGCAATAAGCGCTGACACATATTGCAACCCATGAGAAATAGGCGGTATCCATTGGAAATATATTTTGTGACATGGTTATCACGACATTGGAGTTTTCATGTGGAAACAGGGCCTTACCGAGCACCGAATTACCGAGTACCAAGCCCTAATTTTAGTTATTGAACACAGCTAAAGAAAATGCAACGCTATGATACTGTTCGTTTATTCACACTTTGACGTTTTTCGTCATGGACCGTGAATCACAATACATGAAAAGTTCGTTCAGTGAACGAAAATGAACTTTTGGATGTACGTTGCCACAGGTTACGACATGTTTTGTAATGCATACAAATTTACAGATTTATTTCATTTATATTTGGAAAAGTATCAAAATTGAAAAAAAGTATCTCTTTTCAAAATTCATCGAAAAATTTATTACTTTTGATCCACTTGGATCAAAACGATAACACTGTTCAGAACAAATAACAACGTCGGACGGATACTACGGAACACCACAAATCAAGAAGACCCGTTTTAAATTTTAATTATTTTTAAAGCATTTTGAATTCTTATTCGCTTCCATTTCGCTCCACCGCGCAAATTAACTCTTTAAGAAATATCGAATAAAAATAAAAAATTTTGTTTACTTTTGAATACGGTTTCAGCAAGTGCGCTATAACGACACAGGTATAAATGTTTGAAAGAAATATGTGTTGAGTCAAATCAACTTTAATGCGGTTCTTGCGTAGGTATAAACAAGGTATATAACAAAAAGACACAGAAACCGAGTGCTATACCAGACTCAAATTTTGCTAACCACATGTTTAACAACAAATGTTCACCTACGCAAATAAGAAAGGCAGCGAAAATATTGTATGTACAATATAAAGACCAACGACTAAGCGTACTAGAAAATATGGAAATACACAAACTAAAAATCTTCGACGCAAAATAATAAATGAAAAAACAAATACCGCATCGGATGTTATATTCGAACCCTTAAAATTGAATTACGAGAAAAAGAAAAATGACAACAAAACAACAGGCGTGTACGTCCGAACACACCAAAAAGTACCACCACGGCAAAAATCACCGAATTTTACCTACCTGCAGGCAAAAACCATACAGCGGCAACATAACGGATGTTAATATTGAGACAGTACGGTTGCCAGACGTACTGATTTTATCAGTACAGTACTGTGTTTTCAACTCCTGTACGAATTTTATTATTTTCTTCAATCAGTACGCTAATTTGTACTGATTTGTACTGAATTTTCAATTCAAACAAAATACTTTATGATTTTCTTAAGGTTGTTACATAACGTTGGAGGTTCCTTAAACTGTACTGTAAAAAGTAAAAAGAAAATAATTTAATAATAGTTGACATGTTAAGATAATGTTTGATATGCCCAAGAAATTAATACAACAAATTATGGGTATATCGCCGGGTCGTTACGTACCAGTTGCGATAGTATGATGGAGATAATAATTATTTAAAAATAAGGCTGATGTTTTTTTTGTCAAGTGTTGTTATATATCTCGTAAATAACTTTCAGTTCAATTTCAACAAATATTAATATTCGAATGGCTTTTGCCTATAACTTACAATGAGGAATTATA
>NW_023465232.1:5549-9147 GCF_013731165.1 Rhagoletis pomonella | reverse complement strand
GATATGAAATTGTTTGTTAAAACTCCTCAATTTATGCAGATAGGAACATGAAATTTCGCAGTATTTTCATTAATTAACAAGAGAAATGAAAATTACAAAGATCGGGTCGCTTAACCTATTGGCTCCATACAACATTGTTGAGATATGAGGTTTTCAAATAAAACTCCTTCATTTTAACAGCAAAAACCGGGACACCTTCTGAGCTATTTACTTATCAACCATATAAAGTCCACTGAGGAAATCAGCCTAGTCGGTGCTCCATGAGGTATGTAACCCATAGCTATAATTGTTCGGATTTGAGTTTTTTCTTAAAAACCCCTTCATTTAGACGGCTAAAACAGTGAAATATTGTGAGCTACAGGTATAAGTTTTTTTACTTAACTCCTCCATTTAAGATGGTTAATAATAATAATAATAGATTGGCGCTTACACATATGTTAGTGTTTGGCCGAGCTTCTCCTCCAACTTGTGGCGTGCGCCTTGATATTGTCACACAAAGCGGAGGGACCTACAGTTTTACGCCGACTCCGAACGGCGATTGTATTTTTATGAGAAGCTGTTTTTCATGGCAGAAATACACTCGGAGGTTTGCCATTGCCTGCCGAGGGACGACCGCTGTTAAGAAAAACCTTTTTCTAAATTTTTTGCGATGTTGCTTTGACCAGGGCTTGAACCCAGTTGCTGGTGAGTGAAAGCGCGCACTGCTTACCACTACACCACAGCGGCCGACATTTAAGATGGTTAAGGACCTATTATTTTGTACCTTGTCTAAGTTATGGCAATCAATTCAAGAAGTCTAGGCTCGGGCGAAGTCGAACATTTAATACCGAAAACCACCGTTATGGTTTTACCCTTCTTTCAAACAACATCTATAGTATAATGAAATATACTTATGTATACAGTCATAAGTGGGTGGCACCACGACCATTTTCCAAATTCCATAATAATCTTATTTCTTTTCGAGAGATTATTGTTAGAATTAATTTTGAGTTAATAAATCGAAATATCGTAGTTTCCATACTTCTGAAATATACCGTTTTATACAAAAAGTGGGCGTAATTTTTGTCCGATTTCAAGCATTTTCAACGTCTTTCTTTTTTTGTGTCAAGTACATTAATTATACCGAGTTTGATACAAATGGATTGAACAGTCACCTAGATACACATATGAGGTCACAAGTGGGCGGTATCGCGCACATTTTCAAACATTTTTTCTAAACGTATTTCTTGCTAAATAATTATTGAAAATGTTTTACTAAGACCAACATCTTTGGCAAATTTTATAGAAATTAGTGGAGCGGTTACCGAAATATGCACATGTAACCATAAGTGGCCGGGCCTACGCGGTTTATGTATTTTTCCAAACTACCATTACATGGGATGTAAGCGTGGTTATTGTCTAATTTTGCTCATTTTCAATACTACCTGTCCTTAGCTCAAAAGAAATACACGTACCAATTTCGCTAAGATATCTCAATTATTACTATATTTATAGTGTGCAAAGACGAACGGGCTGACGGACGGACAGACAGTTACAGCTTCATTGATTTATTTTATCATTTAGATATAAATGTGCTAAAAGTATTTCTTTTCGCGTATACAGAAGTAAAGGGAAATTTGGAATTTTATGAAAAGTTTAGCAGTCGCTACCAATCTAGAGGCCAGATACTGAAACTGCGGAACGCACACATGTGTGATTACCTGTTACGAAGAAGTAGCTTAGAATGTTTAAATTCAAAACAATAACATTTCTCAAAAAACGGAACAAAATTCTTAAACACTTTGTCATTTAACCCGGTTATTTTTTTGTTGAAAACTCATTGAATTACAAACAACTGTTTGTCCGCAGACCGAAGGCGTATAAGTCTTTGTTATTTCCAAAATCTGTAAGGAAAGAATAGTAATTACAGCTGGTACATGCACTGCTACCTGTTTGGTTCACTTTGTTCATACATATGTGCACACATATGTGGTACGCGAGAAAAAACGTTGACTACCATTGTTCAAGACAATAGATCAGGGGAGACATTTCCATACTCTCAATAACACACTTTATCTAACAGTTGTTAAGGACGTATCGTCCATTATGACGGCGATTCATTTAGGTAACCTCCGCGACTAGTAGCTATAGATGCTTTCCTTTCACACCAGACAATGCTACTCGTATTTCGCTAAACGGCGGTCCCCATTTTCTCTACCTACTCTCTTTAAGAGGTTATTTCAGAAATTTCTTTATGAGAAAACACAGAATGGTTATTTTTAATCAGGGTTCGTATTTGCACACACATGCTCTGCTCACACACACGCCAGAAACACATTCAACTTGCACTCACTGCTCATACACATGTGTGTGCATAAGTGGAAAACAAACTCTGCTCACAGAAAAGTGTGTGCTGTTTGTTATTAAGCACATGCACATGTGTGTGAGCCGATTTTTGTACAAATTTCAGCCCATGCACATGCACATAATATATTTTTAAAAGAATTTGTTTATTAAACGTTATTTTTTGAAAGATAATTCAATAAAAAGTGAGATGTTGTTTGTTTTTTATATGACAGAAAACATATTAAAAAATTATTTTAATATTTGAGCTAGAAATCGAAGTGTATAAGTTTCTCTACGCAAAGCACACACACGTGCGTGTGCTTTATATTAATAAAAATGCTTTTTACCAAACGACACACACATGTGATGTGAGCAAGTTTCTAATTTTTTATATGCACAGCACACGTGTGTGAGCGTAAAATGTTAGGATGTGCTGCGCATGTGTGTGCAAATACGAACCCTGTTTTTAATTACTAAAATATAAGTATTCAGTTTAAATTTAGACCTCCAAGCGATATCTGGTTGATCTCTAAAATTAAATATTAAAAAAGAAAATATTCATTAAATTCGAATTTTAAATATATTTACTACAAGTATTTATAACAAAATGCCATGAGTATCTGCGCGATCACAAGAACAACGACGTCGTGAAGCTGTCATTCGGAGCCGCCAGCACTACGAACGAAATTTATCGCAAAATAGGACAATAAGCGCCAGTCTTATGGCTAACCTTCGGTCTTCAAATACCCTGTTTCGTCAAATAGAAAGGGAAAATGATGCAGCATTGCCCAGAGTAAGAAGGCGTCTACCAATGCGTAGAGTTATGGAACAAACCCAGGACACCATGGTGCACCGGTTAAGAAGGACTGTTCCACGATTAAGGGAAAATGAACGCGTTCGCGACTCGGAAGCACGTGTACTACGACGACAAAATCCGGATTTGAGATGGGATGAACAAGCGGATAATACGGTGGCGCATCGGTCAAGAAGGACTGTCCCGCAATTAAGGGAAACTGAACGGGTTCGCGACTCGGAAGCACGTCTACTACGAAGACAAAATCTAGAGTTGAGAAGGGACGAACAAGCCCAGAACACCATGGCGCACCGGTCAAGAAGGACTGTCACGCAATTAACGGAAACTGAACGGGTTCGCGACTCGGAAGCACGTCTACTAGGAAGACAAAATCCGGAGTTGAGAAGGGACGAGCAAGCCTAGAACACCATGGCGCACCGGTCAAGAAGGACTGTCCCGCAATTAAGGGAAACTGAACGG
>NW_023465232.1:0-5539 GCF_013731165.1 Rhagoletis pomonella | reverse complement strand
CGCACCGGTCAAGAAGGACTGTCCCGCAATTAAGGGAAACTGAACGGGTTCGCGACACGGAGGCACGTGCACTACGAAGGCAAAATCTGGAGTTGAGAACAGATGAGCAAGCCCAGAACACCATTGGGCATAGGACCAGAAGGACTGTCCCAGTTTCAAGAGAAACTGAACGTATTCGTGATAGACTTGCGAGAACTGAACGACGCTTAAACCCTATTACAAGACGCCGGGAGCAACTAAGAAATACTTCCCAAGGGAGAATTACTCGAGACAGCAAAGTTTGAGACGAGAGGAAACTCTTACGCAAAACGCACTTGAACAAGTCCAGCTTCACAGATGTAATCCAGAAAATCGAAGAAGAAACGAGAGGCAGCGTTTGAGGATTGCAGCGAACCGAGAAATCTGTCTCCAGAAGCACTAGAAGAAGCTCGTAATACTCAGCACCAATTACGGTACTTGGCGCAATATGCGCAATATGAAGCCAAAATAAAAGAAGGGCCTGCTATGGTGTGTGTGTGTTGTGGTGGAACTTGGTTTCCCCACCAAACCAAAAAATTAAAAAAGTGTAACATTGCAACAAAGCACCCAAATCTCGACGTCAACACAATATTTTACTTGGAAAATGAATTTCCGAGCTTATCGGAAAGGTTCACATTTTGTCTAACATGTTACCGTCAAACAATGTCAGGGAAAATTCCAAATATATGTCTTGCGAATGGACTGCAGTTTGTAGACATACCAGATGCCTTGAAAAATTTAACATGCCTGGAAGAACGCCTCATATCTCCAAGGATTCCATTCATGAGAATTGTATCTCTTGGATACGAACGCCAATGTGCTATTAGAGGAGCCTATATCAGTGGTCGAGACAGTGACCGCTCTTCCTCGCAGATTTGAAGACACTCACGTTGTCCAAGTTCTTCTGAAACGTCGCTTGGAGTATAATCATAGTTTTATAACGGAAACTATAAGGCCATCGAAAGTAATAGCAGCATTACAGTGCCTTATGACAACGGATCTATACCGCTTGCACAATATTCAGGCATCTGGAGGATGGTTGGCAGACGTTCGGAACCATGAATCAGTGCCTTTTATCGCCGATCCGGCAGATGAGCATATCGTCAGAGATTTTCAGACGCGCCATGAGGTAAATGTTGGAATTGAGCTAATCGGAGAAGATGAGATAAATCCAGGTGGTCAAGAAACACTTTTGGATAACGAGCTCATCGAAAACCTTCCATTAGAGGGAGTAGCAATAGCCCCTGGAGAGGGCCGAATTCCTATCGATATAACAAGAGATGACGATGCAGAGGAATTGTCTTTTCCAAAAATTTTTTGTGGCAAAAAAAGGCGAACGACGCTTAACTACAGCAAAATAGTGAGGTCAGAAGTTCGCAGATATGACCGACGATGTGCACGTGTTGATAATTTGCTCTGGAAATATAAATATTATGAGTTGCAGCGCATTAAAGATGCAATTTCTATTTGTTTGCGGAAAAAATCTGGAGCCTCCAACATCACCGCAACAAATATGGTGGATACGAATTTTATTAGCAACTTAGTCCAACATGACGAGGGATACCACATCCTAAAGGGTCTCAGATCATCCCCTGCTCACTGGGAGGCAGAGAAAAAGAAGGTTTTAGCGATTATTCGTCAATTTGGGTTGCCATCGTTATTTATCGCCCTGTCGGCTGCAGAGACAAAATGGACTGAATTGTTGGTTATTCTAACGAAAACTTGTGGACAAAATGGATATTTCCGAAACTGAGGCAGCACAACTATCAAATTCAGGGAAGGCTCGGCTTATAAGGACAGATCCTGTAACCTGTTCACGGTACTTCGATTATCGTTTCCGACAAATGGTTAAGCTACTCAAAGATAAAATATTTGAGCCACATGTGCTTATTCATTATTACTGGAGGATTGAGTTCCAACACAGAGGTAGTCCTCACTCTCATGGAGTGTACTGGATAAGTAACGCACCTACTCTGGAGACAGAAGGTGTTATAAATATTGACCCCATTGTGGAATTTGTCGACCAATTTATAACAACAGATGGAAGCAATCCAGAGGTGTAGCAATTTATTGACTACCAAAGACATAGTCATGGTCGTGCTTGCTTGAGAGATATAAGAGGTCAGCAAGTCTGTCGTTTCAACATGCCTTACCCACCAATGCCCCGAGCTGAGGTATTATTACCTCTGAACGAAAACGAAGTAAGCGAACAACACCTGGCTCTGTTGCAAAAAATTAAAAATGTTTTAAGGCAACAGAATGATAATATGGAAGCAGAGAACTTGAACAACTTTGAGGAATTCTTAATGCATCCAGACATTTCCACAACTTATGAGAATTACAAATTAGCGCTGCGTTCCAGTTTAAAGAAGCTTCAAATATTTCTACGAAGGAAAATTTCAGATAGACTGCTTAACGCATATAACAGCGACATTTTGCGTTTGCATAGAGCAAATACGGACATTCAGTTCATACTTGACGCCTATGCATGCTGCAGCTACATAATAAATTATATCAACAAATCTAATAGAGGGGTATCTCAGCTGTTAAGACAAGCCATGGATGAAATAAATGACGGAAATTTGACAATTAAGCAAAAATTACAACACATAGGCAATAAATTTGTTAACGGATCGGAGGTG
This sequence comes from Rhagoletis pomonella, assembly GCF_013731165.1. Lineage (NCBI taxonomy): Eukaryota > Metazoa > Arthropoda > Insecta > Diptera > Tephritidae > Rhagoletis > Rhagoletis pomonella. Next base: position 2,879 of record NW_023465232.1, on the reverse strand, counting down.
TCCGCCCAAGAAGCATCCTATAATATTTCGTGTCTCCATCTTTCAGGAGCCAGCGAAGGAGAAATTTTTATTAATACGTCACACCCAGACAAATGAGTCAGAATGGTAAAGCCGAAAAGAGATCTAGAAAGGCTTCCTGCTGATTCAACTGATATTTATGTACCGAACTTGCTGGATCATTATATTCAAAGGCCAAGTCGGCTAGGGCAACTCTGTCTTGCTGATTTTGCTGCATTGTACCGATTTTCAAAAACAAGAACAGTGTCTACACTTGAAAATGCGGACAATGAAGAAGTCGAACCAGTTGATGAAAATTCTGAAGCAAACGAGCTCCGGCTTCAATTAAATGATAGGAGCGGTTTCATCTGGAAGAGAAAGCGCCCTCTTATATTAAGGTGGAGACGTTTTAGTGATGAATTTTCTCGATCAGACTACTTTCGGGAAATGGCTATGCTATTTTATCCCTGCCGTAGCGAAGCAGCTGATTTAATCGATGCTGACATAGAACGAGTTTGTAATGACAACAAATCAATTATTGAAGAGAACAAGCAGAAATACGACAAGTTCTCAGACCGTGAACTCGATAATATTTTAGAGAACTTAAATCAGCAAACAGCAGAGGAAGATGTTCAGGTTGATGTTACCCCTTTCTTGGATGAAGAGTTTAGAGCACTAGCTATTCCAGAAATCGGCAACGATGTCGACGTATTTCAAAGCGATGAGCCACAGGACCCAAACTTGGAGGAGGTCAGGCTCATAAGACTACCTATACTTATTCAAGAAAATGAGCTGCTCTCAATTGTGCGCTCCTTGAACAGAAAACAGCGGGAATATTTTTATCATGTTCACCATAACATGAAGCGAAGAGACACTTAACGAATAGGTCGGAGGCGGAGCTGGAGTCGGAAAAAGCCGATTAATTTCCGCTTTACACCAGTCACTGACAACACGAGCAAACAGCTTATCCGGCAGTAATCCCGAGACAATTAAAGTCTTATTGTGTGCTCCTACAGGAAAAGCTGCATTTGGGATTGGAGGCGTTACTTTTCACCCGATTTTTTCCTTACCGATAAACCAATCCTCAACTGAATTACGACCTCTCAGCAATGATAGTGCTAATCCTATCTATTCAAACCTAATAGACCTTCAGTTAATAATAGTGGACGAACTTTCAATGGTCGGTGCCAAAATATTTGGATATCTAGATGCCCGTTTAAACCAAATATTTCGCTCTAGCGAGTATTTTGGAGGTATACCATTAATTGTTTTTGGCGACTTAAAGCAACTCTCGCCAGTAGGATACAGATGGATTTTCTCCCCAAACCAATTGGATCCATATAGCGCAATTACTGGCACACCACTTTGGGATTTGTTCCGTTTCTTCGAACTCACCGAAATAATGCGCCAAAGAGAAGATCAGGCATTTTCCGTTGCTCTCAACAACATGTCCGAAGGAAATATGACATATGATGATATCGAGCTCATTAAAGCAAGAGACACCAATTTGAACGAGATACCCAACGACTGTATTCATTTTTTTTATTCCAATATGCAATAATACTGCAAGATTGGCTAAAATCGCCACAGAAGAGTTTATCTCTACAGCGAAAGACAGTGTGAAGGCGAACTCTCTTTCGGAGCGAAGTAAAACGGTTATATTGGATGCCATTAAGAATTTTAAAATATCGGAGACACAAAGAATGTGCTACGGCTTACAACTGAAAACCTCTGCAAAATACATGATTACGGTCAACATTAATACTGCAGATGGTTTCGTAAATGGAGCTACGGGCCGGCTAATGCAAATTGACCATCGAGGCCCCGAACGGACACCAGTAATTCTTTGGATGCACTTTTCCGAGCCAGGAATTGGAGTAATAGCACGTTCCAAAAAGCCTCACCCCCACGAATCGAGCTGGACACCAATTGAAAAAGTAGTGCGCACCTTCCAATATAGAAGAATCGAACAAGTCTCGATAGAAAGAAGGCAGTTCCCTATAATACCAGCAGAAGCAATAACAATACACAAAAGCCAAGGAGCAACTTACAGATTGGTTGCTATTCATACTAAGAAGGGAATGAGCCGATGAGCTTTGTACGTCGGATGCAGTAGAGCAACAAGTGCTTCAGGACTATTTATTATAGGTAATTTTATTCCACCTAGACCTTTTGGAGGCACCGAAGTAGTCCAAGCACAGCTGAATATACTTCGGACATTAAAAAAATTAGAGACGCACTACAAATTTGCAACTGAGCGCCCAGATAACACTCTTCTATTGTACTATCAAAACATAAGAAGCTTAAGAAAGCATATCGATGACATTAGAAGTGGGCACCTTATTTGTTCAGCGGATATCATTTGTTTTGCCGAGACTTGGACCCGTCCAGAAGAAGAATTACAAATCGAAGGCTATAGTATTGTGGCGCGTATCGATGGAGCAACTGAGACTGGACAAAGCCGCTCACGGAATGGAGTAATAATTTACTGTAAAACTGGTCATGAAAGTTGCTTTACCACAAGTTTCATTAAAAGTCATCATGTAGCCGGAAAGTGTATCGGTTTCTGGCGATATCAAAACCAGACTTGGCAATCGCTGTAGTATACAGAAATCCATCTTTTTCATTACCAGCATTTAGGAGAATATTGGAAGTAGATATAAAGGAGCTGAGTAATAGGAATAATGGAGAATTAATAGTTGTTGGAGACTTCAATGTCTGTCGCATTACGTCAAATGATGTTCTTGGAACGCGCTTGAGCCAACTAGGATTGCATTCCTTACTGGAACATCTTCCTACTACAAAGCAACGAACCGCGATTGATTGGTTATTGGCAAGTTTTTCTGCAGACAGAACAAGGGCGATAACATATGAAACCTCAT
>NW_023465231.1:0-9151 GCF_013731165.1 Rhagoletis pomonella | reverse complement strand
TTAAGAAAAAATCTTTTTTCTATATTTTTTGCGATGTTGCTTTGACCGGGGTTTGAACCCAGGTGCTGATGAGTGAAAGCGCGCACTGCTTACCACTACAACACAGCGGTTTTATTCTAATTAAACATGTGTGTTATAAAGTTTCAAATCTAATTTATTTTTTAATGCAGCATTATAGACAAATATCTGAAATCCAAAAGAAGATACCTAAATGAGACATCTAACTGCGCTCGGTTGGGTAGAACTAAATGCAAACATCTATGCGCATCACCTTAATATTGTTATAACTTTTGAACGACCTAATATTTAAATCTGAAAATTTCCCAAAAACTATTTCAGATATTTTTCTATAATGGAGCATTAAAAAAGAAATTAGATTTGAAACTTTATAACACACATTTTTAATTAGAATAAAACCGCCCCATTTATTTTTATAAAAAAGTTCTAAAAACCGGCATTTTGTTTTTAATAAGTATTAAGAAGTTTTTTTTTTAACTTAAATTCTTTGGTATAGTTTTTAGTTTATTGTGTGAAAATTTCAAATCGATCGATACACAAACGTCTGATATATAGCGTGTTTAAATAATAATTTTGTAAAAATTTCCTATCACAGTATGGTGTTTTAATTCGTTCGAACGAACGGAGTCGACGTGACGCGACGGAGCGTGGCGACTGGTATAGCCCGCTATAAAACGCTTTATAGCTCGGAAAAATCAAAAAAGTCCCTTTTTATACCTTTCATGAGCATGAAATGGTATTATAACTTTGGTCTGATGTTTGTAAGTACCAGAATAAGAAGAGATAGACCCATTAAAATGTATACTTAAATGATCAGAGTGTCGAGCTGAGTCGATTTAGCCATGTCCGTCTGTCCGTCTGTCTCTCCGTCTGTTTGTATGCAATCTAGTCTCTCAGTTTTCGAGATATCCGGATGAAATGTGGTACGTGGGTGTATTTTTATAATGCATTAATTATTTGTCGGAACCGGAAGAATCGGACCACTATAACATATAGCTCCCATACAACTGATTGTTCACATATGAGATTTTTCGTTATAACTTCTCCTTTTATGCAGCTAGGAACATGAAATTTTGCAATACTTCCACCCATTATCAGCAGAAAACTTAGCGTGAAAATTACAAAGATCCGGTCACTATAACCTATAACCCATACAACTGATTATTAAGATATACGATTTTACGTTATAACTCCTCCATTTAAGTAGCTAGGAACATGAAATTTGGCAATGGTGTCACTCATTATCAAGGGAATACTTTCAGTGAAAATAGCGAAGATCGGGTCGCTATAACCTATAGCCTCCATACAACTGATTGTTCAGATATGAGATTTTTTGTGATAACTTCTCCATTTATGCTGCTAGGAACATGACATTTCGCAATATTTCCACCCATTATCAAAAAAATACTTACAGTGAAAATGGCGAAGATCGGGTCGATATAACCCATAGCCTCCATACAAGTGATTGTTCAGATTCGAGATTCTTTGCTATAACTTCTCCATATATGCAGCTAGAAACATGAAATTTCGCAATATTTTCACCAATTACCAACAGAAAATTTACAGTAAAGACAAAATAAATAAAATAACAAAGATCGGGTCACTGTAACCTATTTATATTCTCCATACAACTGATTGTTCAGATATGTGGTTTTACTATAAAACTCCTTTATTTGGACCGCTAAAATAGATAAATTTCGTAAGCTATTCTATAAATAATAACACAAAGTCTACTGAGAAAATTGCCAAAATCTATGCTATATAAGCTTTATCTCTTATACCTCTGATTGTTCGGATACCAGTTATTACGATACCCATTAAATTGTGTTACCGGTTTACATACCGATCACACAGCAGTGAAAATCACTTATATTGGTGCTATATAAGGTATACCTTCCATACCTCTGATTGTTTAGATATGGTTTTTTCATATATATATCTCCTCTATCTATGTATTCTGTAAATATATAAATTTTTTCTAATGCAGTAATCTGTTAAAGTAAAATTTTCAGATGTTCATGAAAGGTATGAAGCCTGCGGCATAGCCGAAGACAGCGCTGCTCTTACTTGTTTTATTAATGATTTATATGTAAAAAGACCTGATCTTTCGATTGAGATGACTTAAAACAATATTAAAAATGACCATAATTGAGATAAATTACAAATAAAATTTCGTTGCTAATTTTCACCGTGAAAATGGAAAAATTTTGGAAAACGCATAGCACCATCGGATAGCCCGTACAAAAATCTATATAAATCATGGTTTTTGAATTATTTTTCTTATTTTCTGTCTGCTTTTCAGCTATTCGAAAACAAGCTTGTTTTGCACCGCTCAGCGCGCTTGGGACATTTGACGTGAATCGCCTCATATATAAGATCAATTCAATACTCAGAACAGACTAACTGTCAAAAAGTTGGTTGCAGGTTTGGATTATCAAAGACACGAACCAAATTCGGTAAAAAAGGGTTGCATTTCCATAAACTTCAAATAAAAGGTTTGTTTAAGGAGAGTTTAACGTAATTTTTTGTATGGTAAACTCCGAGTTTAGGAGTAGAGTTTAGCGTTAAACTCCAAAATGGCCCATAAACGTAATATTACTTTAAGATAGTTGATGATCCTATGGAGAATATGTCCAAATCAAGATTTCTCAAATACCTTTCGTTTTGTACCCATCCTGTAATATTTTATTTATTTTGTCAATTTAATTGAGTTATATTTGCAAACAGGTGACAAGCCTCTTCGAAAATATTTTTGCCTGTAAGCCTTCTTAAAACTCTCTAGTTTGACAACCACTTTGCAATATTTCCTTTATTTTATCAATCTAACGGAGTTAAAATTTTCAAATAAGTGGCAACATTCCTGAGAGTATCTCCAATGGTTATCTCTTTTAAACTTCTTAAATTTGATACCCACATTGCAATAGTTCATTTATTTTATCAGTTATTTTTTATCAATTAAAAAAAAATAATGCAAATCAGTTCAGCCGTTCTCGAGTTATGAGGCCTCGTACAAACAAACACAACTTTTTTATTATGAGGCATTCTTTTTCATTTCGGACACCAAATTTAGTGTCACACTTTCGATTCGCTTAAAATTTTTTTTATGGGTTCTATACGCGAGGAAATTTTTGTATTTTTTTTTTCTTCGGAGATATAATCTGTCAAAGTTTGGATTTTTTCGTGATTCTGACTATTCATGTACTTCTTCAAATGGTTTTATCTCGGGTTCTGCCGGGTTCTGCCCATCGTAGAGACTTCATCTTAACGTCACGGGCTTAACATTTCTATATATAGGGTGGTCATGATTGTCCTACGGCTAACTAAGCTATAAACAGTTGAACTTTTTGCAGTTCATTTACATAGTTAAGACCAGTAAATTAGGGATTTAAAGTCATACCATCATAATCCTTGTTTAATTCTCTATAAAAACCATGTTGTTAAAAAATGGGGGTTTTAAAAGAACTATTTTTTATATATTTTTTTGTATAACAATATGTTTCATTTTGTGAGAGTTAACTTTTGTAATTTGTTTTCGGAAACTTAGGATGAAATATATTTAGAAAGGTGTTAAAAATAGTATTTTGCAAAAATCTAAATGTTATTGGGAATTCCGATGGGTACTCTCAATCAGTAATAAATATTTGTTCTTTAACCCGGCAACACCTAGAAATGAACGTGGCAATTTTAAGACTAGATTTAAAAAAACGCAAATTTTATTGTGGATTTCGGCAGAATACCTAGCTACATATACTACAATATGTGTATTACAATGGATATGCGTATTCTTCAAAATTATATTGTTTTTTTAAAGCTACGGTACCTTCTTGGTCCAGTTAACTATTTCTATAACTTAGTTAATTTTATTTTATCACAATAATTTCTGTTGATCTTTCATACAAAGAAAATGGTTTTGCAATTATCTTATATCTGGATACTGTAACTGTACAATGCAATTTCAAAGTGCCCCTAAAATCTATCGCCCTTTTGAAACTATTGTTATTTTTTTTTCTTCTAATTCATATTCCTTGTTGGTGGCAAAACAGCATACAATATTCGGCAACGATTCATTCGCCCAAGAGAACAACTCCTTCGGAGTTTGAATAGGATTAGTCGTGCGTTGTAAGCTAGCTCTAGCCGCTAGAGTTCCACCCAACCTTTTTTTACCATGTGATGTTGGGAAGAAATGCCACTCTGCAGTCATACCTAAATCACTGTTATGGTGAGTCAAATTTATACAATTCTTTTTGTTTTTGTATTGTCCGCTTGCCTCGTCCGAAAAAATAGATAATTTTGTTGATGTTGGGTAATTTTGTTTTTAAAAAGTTCACTAAAAATCGCTGAAAAAGGTGAAAAATTAAAATAAAAACAATTAAATTTTTTGCTTGCACTACGTTGTTTTCATCTTTGTGATAAATTGCAAATGGATGCACTGTTGTTTGATCATTGTTCCAATGTATACCTTGCTCAGAATTTTGAATAACAAACGCATAGTCTTCCGAAAAATCACAAACAAAAATGCATTCGTTTGCTGTTAAATTTTGCATCCGATTATTAAAAAATTCTGTCTGTTTCAAAACGAGATATGAATGTAATAGCAATTTATTTAATCCGTGTTTTAGCATTGTTAAATATTCATCTACCGTGGATGCTAAAGTCTGTAAAGTAGTCCTGTCAACATTCGTCCATCGCTATTAATGCTATTAATAAAATGATCATCGAAATTTTAGTCTAGTTGTTCCATTACGTTTTCCTCACCAGGACAGTCAGTTCGAAAATGGCATTTAGTAGAAGGCGGATTGCATATCATTCGTTTTAGACAGTCTTGATAATTTTGTAATGGCTGCGGTGTATCGACTGTAATTCTTTTAATATTTGCTCCATCAATTAACAGCTTAACATTTTCATGTATGGGGCAAACACAAACCGTAAAAACTACACTTAATAGTTGGTTAAGTGTCGTTGAACGAACCATGTACTCCTTTAAGATTACTTAAAACTAATCTTTTTTGCATTCGAGTTCTTTTTCCGTCAATTTTCACAGACATAATTCTTTTTCCCGTGCATTATTCGGCTATTCTAATCAGATTGATAAAACTCCGTTACCAAATCAAGCACAGCTTTATCCAGTGAGGGATGACTTTTGGGACTCGGCTCCTGTAAAACATCTTTTTCTGAAGCAGTTTTCTTAGCTACGACGATCATATGCTTTGTAGCAGTGGGGAAATGTTGTAAGATCTTGCGAAATTACCATTCGTTGAAGATAGTTAAGATTTTTATCTGCAGTGGTCTATCATTGTATTTATTAATCTGCTCTTTTAAAATCTGCAAAATACTGACGTCATCGTCATGCCTTTCGCTGTCATCTTCGGCATCATAATGTGGAAAATTTCCTTTTTTTATTGCATCAGGAACATCTTTAAATTTTTTATCCGAGTATTTTTTGGAACAATTTTATTTGCTTTGCTGGGCTAAGCTCCAATACAAGAAAGTCCTCTATTTAAAATCTGAACTGCTGGCACATTTGCTTCTCTATTTTCATCAGACTACTAATTTTATAACTACTTTCTGAGCTACTCGCAGAAAAATCTTCAGAATTGGGCAGCTCCTACCGTAAAATGGATAAAATTTTTATAGTCTCACAAAATGCACTATTAATTGCGCAAAGTATTATTTAATTATTTTTAAAACTGCCAGCTGATATACTTAATTATGTATTAGCTGATCTTACATTTAGCGGTATAAAAAATTATTATATACATACATGTACACGTATGTATGTACATACCTACCTCAGATTTTGTTATATTACGACGACAAGTGTCACAAATGCGCATTTTTCTTAAGTCCTCTGTAACTGGTAATTTCAGTGCACTTAGACCCTTTTCAGTAATTTTTAGCAATGACCGTTGTTTAGTCAGCGGATGACGGTTCAATTTGTATGGATTAAAGCATCTATCCAACCGGATAGCCGAATTATTATTGTTCGATACTTAAGGCATTAAATAATATTTCTTATACAACGTGCAATTAAATTTCACTTATATTTTAGTCTTCAATATTTTAAGTATTGTAATTTATAATGAAATCTCCAGCATATGATACGAGGTGAATGGAATTAATAGTTTCATTAAATTATGTCAAACTTCAATGACGTATAGTAGTTTACAGGGATCATAAAATTTCAAGCGAATTCAACAAGTACATACATATATCAATTTGAATTACGTAATATAGTTACGGTGACCATCCGTCCTTTATTTTAAAGGACAGTCCTTCATTTGAACCCCCTGTTCTTTATATTTTTTTTCAAAATAAAGGACGCCTTTTTGTCCTTTATTTCTTAAACTGTCCTTTAAATCGGCTCTGCATTTTTCAGAGGTATTTTTTTAACGGAGAATATAAAAGATAAAAATGTCCCTTATAAAATATAATGAAAACCTTCCCCAGTTTGTTTCGCACCTCACTTAAGGGTTTCTATTTAATCGGTTATCTTTGTACAATCTATAAAGTACAGGGAAAGTTGTGCCCAGGATGGTGTTGCACGCTGAGTTTCCAGTTCCACTGAAAGAGAACAATAAACCCCCTGCTGCTTAGTGGTTCAAAACTGGCATTTAGTGTTCGTAATTCACTGGAGCCTTCATTTTTCATTTCATTTGATTAATTTATTTTTTTTTATGAAGGCTTCAGTATTTGCAAGAGACCAATTAAGCCTGATTTCTGAATTTTTATTTGATTATATTAAATTTTTTGTGCAAAATGCAGAAAAAGTAACAATTTTGAAGAAAGTGTACTCTCCTGTTCCAGTTAATAAATGTTACATAACAAAAACTAGTTGAAATCAATTGTACGCTTCTTCCAAAACAAAAAAAAAAAAAAATACACAAACAAAAATTGCAAGGTTATAAAAAATGTTCACCAAACTTAATAGTTTTTTGTTTGCTTTTTAGTAAAAATTGGTTGAAAAATGAAGGTTTCGGTGGATTATGAACATTAAATTCCAAATTTTGAACCACTGTGTGCTGGCTTCGTCGTGCAGTATGAATTACCGTAAACGCATTTTGGTAGCAAGGGATGGCGAAGTCCTTGAAAAGGATTTGGCTTAATTTTTTCGCTACAGCAGGGGAACTTGTACAATTAAATAATACAATTAACTGTAAATATTTGATTTAAATTAAGATATGGGTAAGGTACTTTATTCATACGAGTTGTATGTAAATATATAAATATATATAAATATAGTCCCTCCAAAATAATATAACTCGTCATAAAAATAACTGTTATAAAATTAGTTGTTGTAAACCTTCCATTTTGAATAATACAGATATCGTAGTATACATATTGTAGCATATGAGCCAGAATTCGTGAAATCGATCAGTAAAAATTAAAGTTAAGATATGGGTAAGGTACTTTTATCATACGAGTTGTATGTACGTATTCCCAAATCATTTTGAAAAAAAAATGTCCTTTATTTTACATTGGTTAATATGGTCACCGTAAATATAGTCCCTCCAAAATAATATAACTCGTCATAAAAATATTTGTTATAAAATTAGTTGTTGTAAACCTTCCACTTTGAATAATACAGATATCGTAGTATACATATTGTAGCATATGTAGCAAGGTATTTTGCCGAAATCCACAATAAAATTTGCGTTTTTTTTAAATCTGGTCCTAAATTTGCCACGCCCATTTCTAGGTGTTTGCCGCCTTAAAGAACAAATATTTATTACTGAATGAGAGTACCCATCAGAATTCCCAATAACATTTAGATTTTTGCAAAAAGACTATTTTTAACACCCTTCTAAATATATGTATTTCATCCTAAGTTTCCGAAAAAAATTACAAAAAATTTTAAACTCTCACAAAATGGAACATATTGTTTTACAAAAAATATTTTAAAAATAGTTCTTTTAAAACTCCCATTTTTTAACAACATGGGTTTTATAGAGAATTAAACAAGGATTATGATGGTATGACTTTAAATCCCTAATTTACTGGTGTTCACTATGTAAATGAACTGCAAAAAGTTCAACTGTTTATAGCTTAGTTAGCCGTAGGACAATCATGACCACCCTATATATAGAAATGTTAAGCCCGTGACGTTAAGATGAAGTCTCTACGATGGGCAGAACCCGAGATAAAACCATTTGAAGAAGTACATGAATAGTCAGAATCACGAAAAAATACAAATTTTGACAGATCATATCGTCGCTCGAATAAAGAAACAGTGTAAATGTCACATACACTATTACTCGATAATTGCACCATTGGATAGACAATCCTTTAATCTATTAGAAAAATCTTTAGGTTTCTTAAATATCTCTGTGGCTCACTAATTTATTTCCGAAAAACGAAATTGTATTTGTATGATTTGTAATGGTTTATAAAAACTTCCAATTCGTTTTTCTCAAAACTATACTTTTCATGTTACACTATTTCATTATGCCAGCGACGATACCTCCGAAGAAAAAAAAATACAAAAATTTGTTAGATTGGCTGCAATTTAGTTTGGCATCCCCGGAGTTCCGCATTAAGGTAGCTATGGAACGATAGAGGGAGTTCTCCTGATTGCAAATATATATACTTTTAGCCGCAGCAGGCTTCTAGTTTTTAAGTTATTTGTTGTTAAAGTTTGTAAATTGAACTAACCTCTCGGCGCTATTTCACACAATAAACACTTTATTTATGTACACCCTCCTCAAAATAGTTGCATTAAAACCCCGGCCTGAGATTTCCACTTTAATATACAATTCTTAATTAATTAATTAAGTAAAACGCGTTTATAAATGTCTTCACAAACGTTTGCACATTTCACAAACAAGCAGAAATAACAATGTCTGACAGTAACAAAAAATGTATGCTACCATACGTTAAAAAAATACACAAATAAGTGTGTATAATTAGGAAGTATAAGTGTACAATACGTACATATATTGCTCTTATTAAAAATAATAATATTAGGATCGATAGGGGTCTTACTCCTGATCATAACGGTATTATTTTTTTCGGGTGGAAACAATATTTACTGGTGTTATTGTAGTTCAAAGTACACAAATGTAGAAAACGTACATCGTTAATTTGATAAATAATGAAAATTTTTAATAAAAATCGCGCGATTTTTTATTACAAATTT
>NW_023465230.1:0-9152 GCF_013731165.1 Rhagoletis pomonella | reverse complement strand
ATTTATAGAGGATTTCGTATTTCTCGAAATTGCCGTTATATGGGATGTGGGCGTGGTTATTGTCCGATATTAAAATTTTTCGGCCATTTGGTATGCTGTACCAGGGCCAACAACTGTGCCAAGTTTGGAAGAAATTGGTGCAGCGGTTACCAAGATATACACATGTAACCATAAGTAGGCGTGGCTACGCCCATTTGCCAAAATTTTTTAATATTCTTATTTTTCGTCTAAAACTCATTGTAAATATAAATTTTGAGTGAATTATCTTCAGTAGTTACTAAAATATCGCAGTTTTCGTATTTCTGAAAATTACCGTTATATGGGAGGTAGGCGTGGTTATTGTCCTATTTTGCCCATTTTCAATACCATCCGTCCTACGCCCGAAAGAAGTGCACGTACCAAGTTTCGTTAAGATATCTCAATTTTTACTCGAGTTATCGTGTGCACAGACGGACGGACAGACGGACGGACGGACGGACAGACAGTCACCGCTTAATCGATTTCTTTTTTCATTCTGATCATTTATGTATACATTTGTCTATATCTATCTCGATTCGTTTTGCCTGTTACAAACAACCGTTATGTGAACAAAGTTATAATACCCTTGTGCACAAGTGCGCTCGGGTATAAAAATTGGAGGTTTGCCACCTATTTAAAAAATTTTAATCCCAATTATATTGATTAAATAAATAAATTATTACAATATGGGTATCAAATTAAAGAGGTTTAAGAAAGATAACTGCTGGAGACGAGGGTTGCCACCTATTTGAAAATTTTAACTCAGTCAAATTGATAAAATAAATGACATGTTGCAATGTGGGTTCAAAAATAAAGAGGTTTAAGAAAGATAACTGCCGGAAATATTTTTGACGAGGGTTGCCACCTATTTGTAAATTTTAACTCAGTTAAATTGATAAAGTAAATAAAATATTGCCATGTGGGTGTAAACTAAAGAGTTTTAAGAAGGCTTACAGCCGAAAATATGTTTGAAGAGGGTTGCCACCTGTTTGAAAATTTAACTGATAAAATAAATGACATATTGCAATATAGGTATCAAATTAAAGGAGTTTAAGAAAGATGATTGTTGGAAATATTTTGGAGGAGGACTGCCACCTATTTAAAGTTTTAACTCAATTAAATAGATAAAATAAATGAAATATTGCCATGTGGGTATCAAACTAAAGAGTTTTAAGAAGGCTTACATCCGAAACTATGTTTGAGGAGGGTTACCACCTGTTTGAAAATCTAACTAAGTTTAATTTATAAAATAAATGGCATCACAATATAGGTATCAAATTAAAGAAGCTGAAGAAAGATGACTGTAGGAAATACTTTTGAGGAGGGCTTCTACCTATTTCAAAATTTTAGCTCAGTTAAATTGATAAAATAAATGAAATATTGCAATGTGGGCATTAACTTTAGATTTTTAAGAAGGCTTACAGCCGAAAATAAGTTTGAGGAGGGTTACCACCTGTTGGAGAATTCAACTCAATATAACTGATAAAATAAATGGCTTATTACAATAAAGGTATCAAATTAAAGAGGTTTAAAAACCGACTGTAGGAAATATTTTTGAGGAGGGCTGCCACCTATTTGAAAATTTTAGCTCAGTTAAATTGGTAACATAATTGAAAAATTGCAATGTGGGTAATAAATTCTAAATTTTTAAGAAGGCTTGCAGTCGAAAATATCTAGGAAGAGGGTTGCCTCCTGTTTGAAAATTTAACTCAATTTAATTGATAAAATAAATGACTGATTACAATAAAGTGGTCAAATTAAAAAGGTTTAAAAAACATGACTGTTGGCAATATTTTTAAGGAGGATTGCCACCTATTTGAAAATTTGAACTCAGTTAAATTGATTAAATAAATGAAATATTGCAATATGGGTATCAAACTAAAGAGTTTTAAGAAGACTTACAGCCGAAAATATTATTGAAGAGGTTTGCCACCTGTTTGAAAATATAACTCCATTAAATTGATAAAATAAATGAAATGTTACAATATGGGTACCAAACGAAAGGTATTTGAGGAATCTTGATTTGGAAATACTCTCAATAGAATTATGCAATATGTAAAAGTAAACTGAAAATATTTGAATTAAATGAAATATTACATAACTGGTTCGAAACGGAAAGCGTTTGGGAAAGCCTTACTAGAGAAATTTTTTGTTAATATTTTCACTTATCCAAATCCGGACAGTTTAAATGAAGAGAGAGTTTACAACATCTTATCAAACGAAGTGATCATATTATCAACGAATAGTTGGTATACAAATTACGCACAGAAAAAAATTAATAAAGAACTTCTGATACAAATGAAAAAATTATAAAAGGCGTAACGAAAACATAAAAATATCCCATGAAATCAAATAATGAAAGCTTAAAATGGTTATCACCATTCCCTTACATTAGCACAGTTAACAGTTAAATTTTAATCATAAACAATTTCGTTTGGGTTCACCATAGCCTACTACGTATATTGCGAGTAAAGAAATTTTGAATAACAATAGATAATATTATTATGATCATGATTATTATTACTATTGTGAACTCCTATTATATGCGCAAACAAACATACCCAAATTAAAGCTAAAGCAGAAGGGCATTTACGATCGCATGACTTTAATTAAACGTTTCTAACAGGTGGCAACTTTTAAAAAAAGTATACTACTTTCTAACCTAGGTCATAATCTATCTGTGTGCAAAATTTCATGCAAATCCATTTAGTCGTTTCCGCGCATTAATATAATTAATTTTTTTTCACAGGTGGCAACTCTTCCAAAAAAATTTGCCTATTTTCTACTGTGTTCATGCAAATCCATCCAGTCGTTTCCGCGTATTAATTTAATGAAACTTGTTTAAAAGGTGGCAACTCTTAAGAACAGTAGCCTATTTTCCACAGTAGGTTATAAGCTATCTGTGGGCAAATTTTCATGCAAATCCATTCAGTTGTTCCCGCAATTTAAATAAATTAAACTTTTTTAACAGGTGGCAACTCTTAAAGAAATATCCTATTAACCAATCTGGCCCATAAGCTATCTGCGTACAAAATTTCATGGAAATCCGTTCAGTCGTTTCCGCGTGATAATTTCCCAAACCTATTTTATTATATGCTTACAATATTCAAGGGCAGGTATGCTCAGTTCATTCACCTCAATGCAATTAAAATTTGCGTTTGCTTTAAATATTGCCCTGACCTACTTAGTGATATTCTCCCACTATATTGTGTGCTTACATTTTCCTATATACATATGTACTTACATATCTACAAATATTCTCTATATTCATATTGTTCACTTGTACCCTGCAAAAATTTGAGGACCAGGTGGTCCACTGGGTCGTAGCTTTAAAGTATGAGCAAAAGGACCAGGTTTCATACTAGTAACTTCTTATGCTGACCTGGACCACTTCAAACGTAAAAAAACTGATATATGTGTTGATATAAGTCTTCGTGGCCGATCGGCAAGATGATTCGGTTGCCGAATGTGCCATGGTCCAAAAGGAGTAGTTATCTAGGTGGTCCCATGTTATGCAGTGTTGGACCAGAGGTGGTCAGGTCCAATGACATCGCAATGTTAATGTAACCATATTTCCTCCATATATTTGGGCCATATTTACACACATATACATACACATATGCTTCCGCTATGTTTCGCTTTGCAATAACACGTATATTTGTTTGTACGCTTTCGCTATTTAAGTTTAACATATGTATGTATGTAACTACAAAGCTTAATATAAGTTAAACTAACCGAAGTTAAGTTTATTAAAAAAATTAGGTTTTACGGCAGCGAGCCGTGTTGTTTATTCAAACTCAAATTAGGACTGATTACAATTTTTGTATCGCCTTAAGAATCTTCATTGTCACGTTGAAGTAACATGTGTGATGCCTTGGCTTTGGTTGAGGGTGTCGGGTGTCCAGACTTATAGTCAGCAATTTCGCGGATGCGCGTGCAAGAATTGGAGTGCAGGTGCGCTGCATTAGCGTGAGAAAGAATTCTTGGAGTTTTGAATGTTAGCTTCGTTAACTCCTCCCTCCTTAAAAACCCTTGTCCTCGAGCGTCTGAAAAACTTGGAAGGTCCTTGTTTCGGTTTTAGGGATCTGGGTGGTGGCTTCTTGAAGCTGGCTATCGTGAGCAGCAGATTCTGCTGGTTTTTTCTATTTCGCTTGTTGATTTAGTTTTTTTATAAAAAACGATTCTTGGTGCTGGCTAAGAGGATAAATACTATAACAATAGTAACCCCTGCGGAAATGCGATTTACTGATCGTTCTATTTGCAGGGACTGGATTTCTACGGTGTTATTTATATGTAGCTCGCTATGTGCCTCTAGTGAAAGGAGCTTTGTTATGCTTTCTTCTATTGGCGTTGGCTGCGCAATTGCTGGCATCACTTTTACTGCAGGTGATTCAAAATTTTTGTATGTTCGCTCATTGATAGCTATTGATGCGTTTTCGAAATGTATTATGTAAGTGCCGTTCATGGTTCGCACGGTGCCGTCTACTAAAATGTTGCCATGATGATCGTTGAGGAAAACGATCCCGGGCGCGATGAGCTCGTCTCTTGGGATATGGTAACAGTTCATCATGTGGCATGAAGAATTGAGGCTTTTCATTAGGTTAGGTATACAAAAATCGTTTATTAAGTCTAACAATTCATACTGATTACAAATACTAATTTTATTGTATTTTTACATTGATTTATTTTTTTATAAGCTTTTATTTAACTTGGTCATCCCGCGCAAATCGCGGAAATCTCCAATCGATTTTAAACTGACTTCCCGACAAGTTAGAGACTTGAAATTTTCAGCATAGTTCCAATCACCATGACACTGCAATTTAAAATGTAAATAAATTCTCCATATGGTCCAGGGGTCTTGATTCAAAGGCGGTCAAAAAATAGTAAGATTTATGGCTAACAGAGCGTAATTTGCCAAAGAACGTAAAACCACTATAAAATTGTTAAACCTGCCGGCAATAGTGTAGCAAAGCTATTTGTGGCAAATTCTAAATATCAACCTAGTCTAGATATGAACCTCGTTCTTGGAATTAGAAGACTCCAGATGTCGCCCCGCCTGAAGCAGTTAAATATTGCGCCTAAATATATGCCATGCTACAGCGGAAATGGACGACACGCGATTTCTTTAAATAAAATTAATTGCTGTTATATGTACATATGTATGTTTATACAAAACGTAAGCAAACAACATTTTGCTTGCCAAGTCTTCTGTTCTCTTTCTTTGCAAGTTGAATTATTTTATTATCTATTGCAAAATTTTGTACATAAAATAAAATAACACTTTTTAATATACAACGCTTTTATAAATGGACTAAAAATTATAAAATAAAATAATGTAAAAAAATATTTTTTAAAAACAAGCTTTTATTTAACCTGTACAATCAAAGGAATAAAATGAAGTAGTGTAACAAAAGATTGTTTAGCAAGAAAATTTTGCCAAAACTGCACTAAAATGAATAAAATAAAATAAGTTAGGATCTAGTTAAAGTTACTAAAAGCCATTTAGGGAAAGGAGTTATTCAAACTCGAATGAAAATTACTAACAATTTGTACTAATTTACTTCGTTTTTAAAAAAGCTTGTCGGCGAATTCAGCGTACATGCATAATTGGTTAGGTATGTATGTATGCAGATATTTAGATGCCGGTTTGCTATTCGCGCGACAAGCTTTCTTAAAAACGAAGTAAATTAGTACAAATTGTTAGTAATTTTCTTTAGAGTTTGAATAACTCCTTTCACTAAATGGCTTTTAGTAACTTTAACGAGATCTTAACTTATTTTATTTTATTCATTTTAGAGCAGTTTTGACAAAATTTTCTTGCTAATAAATCTTTTGTTACACTACTTCATTTTATTCCTTTGATTGTACAGGTTAAATAAAAGCTTTTTAAAAAATATTTTTTTTACATTATTTTTTAATTCCTAATATGTCATATTTGTTTCTAAGTACATTGTTAAATTTCCAGTTTATCATGACATTATTCTTTATTACTGATTTTATTATATAATTGTTATAAACTTCCTTTGTTGTTAAAGGTATCTTCAGCATGTATAAAATTGTTGTAGAATTACTTAGTATACTAATTTCTGCTAATTCTAGAGCCTCTTCTACAGTATTGAAGGGCATATTTTCTTTATTAAATTCTTTAACAATAATTTCAAATTCATTCTTGTTTAGAATAATAGTGTCTACATTTCCTAACCTAGCCTATTTTATGGCATCTATATATATAAAAATGTTGTGTTTGTATGTCACAGTCGTCAAAACTCGAGAACGGCTGAACCGATTTGGATAATTTTTTTTTTTTGTATTGTTCAGTATAATACCAGAACCAATGATATCAGAAACAAGTAAGAAAGTCTAAGTTCGGGCGGAGCCGAACATTAAATACCCGGCGCAAGTATTAAATATATGTTTTTTCACCCTTCCGAAACCTTCCGCTAGATGGTAAGCCGAGGTGTATCAATTTTGAGTAAATTAGCGTCCTTCAATTTCGAAATATTGAAGTTTCAAGCATTTCTTAAATTTACCGTTATATGAGAATCGGCCGTTATTTTAGTCCGATTTCAATAATTTTCAACGTTTTGCTTACACGTGGCAAGTACAATAACCATACCGAGTTTGGTACAAATTGGTAGAACGGTTACCGATATACTTATATGTGATCATAAGTGGGCGGTGCCACGCCCATTTTCCAAAACTTTACCATAAACGTATTTCTTGGTAAAGAATTGTTGCAAGCATCAATTTTGAATAAATTAGCTTCAATATTTAATGATTTATCGAAGATTTTTTATTTCTCTAAATTACCGTTATATGGGATGTGGGCGTGGTTATTGTCCGATTTTAAAAAGTTTCGGCGGTTTTTTATGCTGTAGCAAGGCCAACAACTGTGCCAAGTTTGGAAGAAATTGGTGCAGCGGTTACCAAGATATACACATGTAACCATAAGTGGGCGTGGCTACGCCCATTTTCCAAAAATTTATAATATTCTTATTTTTTGTCTAAAAATTATTGTAAATGTCAATTTTGAGTGAATTATCTTCAGTAGTTACTAAAATATAGCAGTTTTCGTATTTCTGGAAATTACCGTTATATGGGAAGTGGGCGTGGTTAAAGTCTGATTTCGCCCATTTTCAATACCAACCTACCTTGGATTAAGGGAAACCTACATACCAAATTTCGTTGAGATATCTCAATTTTTGCTCGAGTTATCGTGTACACGGACAGACGGACAGACGGACGGACAGACAGACATGGCTTAATCGATTTCTTTTTTCATCCTGATCATTTATGTATACATTTGTCTATATCTATCTCGATTCATTTTGGCTGTTACAAACAACCGTTATGTGAACAAAATTAATATACCCTTGTGCACAAGTGCGCTCGGGTATAAAAATGGAGTCATCTCATGGCAATGGAGTAAGTTATCTTTAATTTATAACATATTTAACTTATTAAAGATCTTTTTTAATTCAGTGCAAAACTAAGCGTGTCCGGGGAAAACCAAACCATGTGTGGACAGTGTTGGAAGAGAAGTCCCTAATTGATTTTCTTTTAGAAAACCGCCTATTTGAGGTTGTAACACATTCAGATCCCAATTGTTTGATTTCGGAACACCTAGATGGACACTTCGGCGATTTGCCAACAACACAAGCATATTCAACCTAAAAGTTTCAACACAAGCATATTCAACCTAAAAGTTTCTCGCTTCTTCTGGGCATTAGAAACTTTCTAAAGCTGTTTTAATAATTTTGATTTTGTCAAATATAATTGTTAAAATATTGTACAATAGCACACGAAAAAGTATGGGATGCTCACAAGTTTCATTTTACAACTGTTCTAAAAAAATAGTACAAAAGAGCAAATATGACAAATAGCACGACTTGTGAACTCCCTAAGTATGTTCAGTTATACTTGATAGGATAAAGTTATACAGCTATAAGTGGGCGCTACCACGCCCATTTTCTAAAATTCTATAATAATCTTATTTTAAGAGATTATTGTGAGTATTATTTGAGGGCGATTAATTGAGTAAATTAGCGCCCTTAAATTTTGAGTTATCGAAATTTCAAGCATTTCTGTAATTTACCGTTATATGAAAAGTAGGCGTAATTTTAGTCCGATTTCAATAATTTTCAATGTTTTGTGGCAAGCACAATAACCGTACCGAGTTACAAATTGGTAGAACGGTTACCGAGATAAATATATGTGATCATAAGTGGGCGGTGCCACGCCCATTTTCCAAAATTTTATCATAAACGTATTTCTTGGTAAAGAATTGCTGCAAGCATAGATTTTGAATAAATTAGCTTTAATATTTACTGATTTATAGAGGATTTCGTATTTCTCGAAATTGCCGTTATATGGGATGTGGGCGTGGTTATTGTCCGATATTAAAATTTTTCGGCCATTTGGTATGCTGTACCAGGGCCAACAACTGTGCCAAGTTTGGAAGAAATTGGTGCAGCGGTTACCAAGATATACACATGTAACCATAAGTAGGCGTGGCTACGCCCATTTGCCAAAATTTTTTAATATTCTTATTTTTCGTCTAAAACTCATTGTAAATATAAATTTTGAGTGAATTATCTTCAGTAGTTACTAAAATATCGCAGTTTTCGTATTTCTGAAAATTACCGTTATATGGGAGGTAGGCGTGGTTATTGTCCTATTTTGCCCATTTTCAATACCATCCGTCCTACGCCCGAAAGAAGTGCACGTACCAAGTTTCGTTAAGATATCTCAATTTTTACTCGAGTTATCGTGTGCACAGACGGACGGACAGACGGACGGACGGACGGACAGACAGTCACCGCTTAATCGATTTCTTTTTTCATTCTGATCATTTATGTATACATTTGTCTATATCTATCTCGATTCGTTTTGCCTGTTACAAACAACCGTTATGTGAACAAAGTTATAATACCCTTGTGCACAAGTGCGCTCGGGTATAAAAATTGGAGGTTTGCCACCTATTTAAAAAATTTTAATCCCAATTATATTGATTAAATAAATAAATTATTACAATATGGGTATCAAATTAAAGAGGTTTAAGAAAGATAACTGCTGGAGACGAGGGTTGCCACCTATTTGAAAATTTTAACTCAGTCAAATTGATAAAATAAATG
>NW_023465229.1:0-9153 GCF_013731165.1 Rhagoletis pomonella | reverse complement strand
TGCTTAAATCGAGGAGTTATAGCGTAAAATCTCATATCTGAAGAATCAGTTGTATGGGAGCTATATGTTACAGTGGTCCGATGATTCCGGTTCCGACAAATGATTAGTGCTTTATAAACATACACCCACCTACCAAATTACATCCGGATACCTCGAAAACTGAGACACTAGATTGCATACAAACAGACGGACAGATGGACATGGCTAAATCGACTAAGCTCGACGTTCTGATCATTTAAGTATACATTTCAATGGGTCTATCCCTTTGATTAATAGACATCGAGAACGGTAAGACGGGAGAGGTTCAGTAAATCTTAGCGAAGGAAAAGCAAACCGAGCAAAAACCCTTTGAACAGATTCTAATCTGTTGATATATATAGAAAGGTACGGTCTCCAAATAAACACAGCATATTCCAGCCTAGAACGAACGAAAAACGTATACAAAAGTTTGAAAGTATAAGGATCGGAAAACGTAGACGTAGATAGACTAAGTAAAAGTTGTATTGTTATATCTAGGAAATTACTTATAAATAAACGCTCCACAGAAGATGAGCTAGTTATATGTAAAACTCTGAAAAAAGCGTTTTTATTATATTCGCAATTTAAAATTTTTAATAAAATCAATTTGTTCATGATTGTGAGTTGATTAATAGCATTGAGGATTATTTGTCAATAACCTCTTTCATCTATGGAAGCAACACTTACGGGGCAATGTTTTTTGTAAAAACATTCATATGTCATCTACGATGTAACAACAATTTTTTTTTCTTTGAATCGACGTACTTTAAGCATTGTTGACGCTTTTTCCATTTGATAAGGAAATATCATCATTTACTTTATTTCCAAATTTTTGTTGACTTTATTACGCTTTTGAAAAGGCGATAATGTCAATTGATTTTGTTTCGCCCCAGTATGCGAAATACTGTCAAATGACCTTATTTCCGTTGACCTTGCTACCTGTCACTTGTTAGATAACCAGCTAACTTTCATAAAGAATGCCAAAATGTCTTTTCCCAGTTTATATTTTCGCCACTGTATTTACAACCTATATTTTTCGTATCTATGATTTTTTGAGGGAATTAGTATTTTTTTTATAATTTACCTAAATTCAATCGTTTGTACGAAAAATTATGTTTTGGCCAGAAAACAGGGAAACTCTTAATAAATTAATAAAAAAAAAATTGAAAATCGGAACTTAATCGGTACAAATATGAAAAATCGGGACACTTATACCTCCCGGCTTTAAAAAAAATATTCAGCGGGACAATTTTCTTAAAATCGGTACTGTCCCGCCAAAATCTGGACGAATGGTCATCGTAAGTATATATAAATAGGCAAGCATGTTTTCGTTATACCCCTTTTATGGCTAAACTATCCTTCTAAGGTATAAATAATTATATATCATTAGAAACGTATTTTGATGCTGATGTGCAGAACATTTTTCAAAATTACAATTAGTTTAACATACAGCGAAAAAATCAATTCAAAAGTGACCCGAATACTAATGCCATACATGTACATGGTTAGAGCGGAAATGCCTCCTAAATGTATGCTTCAATATTGAGACTGAATTAAATCAACGTGCTGAGCAGAAGTTTAGGAATAACATTTATGTATGAACATGAATAGATTAACGGCTCGTTTACATTAGACAATGCTGTCAAAGAAATTGTCTCCGTGGCGTAGGCGTCCTGGCAATAGTTATGAATAGGGCTCCGAATCTCATGCACTAAAAAATCGAAAACATGCGCATATAATATGCACTCAAAATTCAAAAATATGCGCTACAAACAAGTGAAATTTTATTGTCGGTACAAAAATAAATAACGCAAGTATTTAACAAGAAAATAACGAAAAAAATTCACTTCACTTCACTTATGCTAATAAAACGATCGATCGTTTTATGAGCATATCGCCGAGGTGACGTATCAAATGCGATAATATGATAATTATTTAAAAAGAAGGCTGACACATTTTTGTCGAGTGTTGTTAGCTATTTCCAAAATAACTTTCAGTTAAATAACAAATTTGAATATTCGAATGAGTTTTGTCTCTAACTTACAGCCCATTTTTCTAAATTTACTGGCATTGTGAAAGAGTTTTGTATGAAAGACATATGTAGAGTTAGATACTCTTTTTAGCGAATTCTTAGTCTTTAAAAGTTTTTGCGTAGTTGAAAAAATTATTTAAGCCATGAGGAAATATAGATGAAGTCCTTAAAAAGTGATACATTTTCATAGTTTAAAAATAATATTTAACTTTGTTTTTTTTTCGAACGAAGCAACTGAGAGGATCTTAAGTATAAAGTTTGTTTCCTGGCGCAAAGAGAGAAACCGGCTTCTAATTGAAAATTTTGAATGTGAACTTAAAATTAAAAGTAATTTTAAAATGAAATGTATTGAATTCTTTGACTATTTAAACACTGAAAATGGGAATGATCTCATTATTGCCATTCAAAAATGTCATAAATATAAAATAATTTATTGGCTCCTGTTTATGATGATGTTTACACTCATGTTGAAATGAATAACATTTTTATTTTTTATGAACTATATTTTATTTATGTACCAACATATTGTTAAAAGCAAGAGCTCCGGCGTTTTAAAGTATTTTCTGTATTTTTCATAATTTTGCTTTGAATAAAAATGTACTGAAAAGTACTGATTTTTTTTACATGAAAAAGTCTAACGTACTGATTTCGCGCATAAAAAATTTGGCAACCGTATATCTTTCACATATGAGTAAGTAGTCAAGCTAATCTTTTCACATATGAGCAAGCAGGCAAACTATTTGGTTTGAAAAATCACACGTCCACAAAAATTCTGGGAGCATTTTAGATTCACTATTAAGAATGTGATAGCAAAACGTGCCGAACTTAGCGGGCACGCGTGACGGTCACGTCACTAGGAGTGTGACCGTCATTATTCTTGCTGGGTTGACAAATCTTTCCCGCCAAATTTACCACTGTTAAATTCCCCCTCCAAATAGTTTTGCTGTATGGAGCAGAGTGTCCAGATTTGGCGATTTCGCGCCAATTTGGCGATTTTTTTTTGGATACTTGCGTGTAAAAATTTAGGAAATCGCCGGCGATTTTTGGTGATTTTTTCCCTTCAAATAAATTTTTTCTAATTATAAAAATATGCAAAACTTAGTTTTCCACGATAATTTTACAGAAGAGGCTAAGATAATTTTGACTTAAGAAGCATATTAAACGACTGTCAAAAATGTTTAACCACTCTAATAGAAGAACTTATGAAACGATTACCTAGTCAATTAAATACTTTGATTTTGTCACCAGAAAGCTTTGTAAAGAAGCTTTGGTTTTGTCACAAGAGAGCGAGTTTCAGGGACCTGCCAATTCACTATTTGACTTTGAAGGAAAGAAAAGCAGCGGAAACAGAATATTTAAATCTTTTGACTTTGCCATGGAATAACTTTTCTCAGAACCATTCCATCCGACTCTGAAGAAATTTGGATAATTGCTTACGGAGTGAAAACCGCAACAGGCAATAAAATGTTAGGAAATATAAGTAAATTCATATAATTATCCTAGCCGCACTCACATGCTTTGTTGAGAGCATTTTTTCCGTAATGAATTCAACAAAAACTAAGATTCGAAATAAGATGAGGTTGGAAAGCTTTAATAGTTGGAATAAAGTTTTACCGCTGAAACACAATGTCGACGAACGGTGAATTTTCGCTGCGAATGTTCGCTGTAAAAATTAAAACAAACTTTTGTATCCCTGTAGGGAAAACACGAACTAGTGAACCAGATTTCTAGTTCAGTACTAGTTCTTTTTCGCCAAAAACGAACCAGTCCGATAGTAACTAGTTCCGCACCAGTCCAAAAGCAGTGAAATGTGGTACTTTCACTAAACTATTTTATTTTAAATTTTAAAAGCAGGGAAGGTAATCATTACGAGTAAAATAATTTAAATCAGCATTTAATCATTATTAACCGACTTCCAAAAAAGGAGGAGGTTATCAGTTCGTCGGAATCTTTTTATTTATTTTTATCTTCATATTTATGTTCCCACATAACTGTGGACCACGTCAACCGATTTCGATAATTCTTTTTGCATCGGAAAGGTAGTGTCTCAGAGGTGGTCCCATACTAATCTGGTTAAGATCCGATCAGTGGATCATGAGATATATATATATATATATTTTTTTTTTCATATGAGAGTTGAAGTCGGTTTTTTTTTTGCTAAAAATTACTTGTTTTATGAATTATTATTGATTTTTATTTTTTCGCTCAAACGAAAAAAATTTTTATTTGATTTTTATTTTTGGGATTACAAATAATGACTATTTTATGATTTTATTTTTCGCGCAAAGATTAAATATCATTAATTTTGAGTTTTATTTTTCCTCTTAAAAATAATGATAATTTATAAAATTGAAAAGGCCATACAGACGCAACCTACTGAAATTTTGACCTGAAAAGTTTGGGTCTTATTCCTTTTATAAGGGTGCGGCTACCTCTCAAAAGGATACGTTTGTAATCACGCTGGTATAATTTTTAAGAATCATTATACTTAGTGATTCCATAAACAAAGGCCAAAATCATGAAGGACAATTGAGAAAGGCAATGCAGTTGCAGAAAAAGAGGCATTTAAAGAAAAGGAGTAAAAATAATTACCACTTTCTCATTAAATTTATCTAAAAATGCAAGCCACCAGAGCTCCTTTTTTTTAAGAAAAGACAAATTAATCTTTCTTTTATGCAATCCAGCACAGCTACCTTAATACAGTCAGTCAATAAAGTTAAGGTACAACGAATCTTTTACAATACGGGCAACTATTTTTTTAATATTTTAGTTTTCGGTAATTTTTTATAAAAATATGGTCAATTCTACAATCCCCAAAAATCAGAGTTCCAACCCTTGTGCAAAATTTAAGAAAATTCTGCAAAATTTCATTAAAATAATTAACTTTCTATTTACGCTATCTAGAAAAAAGTTGAGTGCAGTTTTTTAGCCCATTCAATTTTAGTATAATGAAGTGCAAGTATGAGGAAGATAGGACTTACCAAACAACAAAAAAGAAAAAATTGCTAAATATCAATGGTAAGTGCTAGCAACCTCAAACTTGCACTTTGTTATACTAAAATTGAATGGGCTAAAAAACTGCGTACTTAACTTTTTTCTAAAGAGTGTAAATTGCAAAATTTGGATGGAAACTTGCAGTTTTCTTTAATTTTGCATAAGGTTTGGAACTCTGATTTTTGGGGTTTTTGGTGTAGAATTAACCATATTTTTATAAAAATTAGGGAAAAATAAAATATTTAAAAAGTAGTTGCCGGTATTGTAAAATCTTCGCTGTACCTAAACTTTATCGACTGACTAAATATCTTATTTAAGTTAAGTACGACAAAAACTTTCGAAGTACTTCATATACATATAAGCTTAAAAGGAACTGAATTTACTTAAAAATCAATATGCTTAAATTTAGACAAGTAAGACAAAGTGAACTAATATTTTTACTTTTAAGCAGAACGCACTTTTGTTTTTTACTTACTACTTAAGTTTAATACTACTACTACTACTAATGAGGTTTATAAATGTTTAATAAATGCGTTTAAACATTTGTGATGGTATTGTCCTTCCTTCAACCGATCGTATTTAATATAAAAGGGAAATGTTTCGACAAGCCTGATTAGAAATATAGATCTATGGTGACGAATTTATAACAGGTTGGGAACTATAAAAAATGGATGCAGATCGAACTAGATCTCATCTGTCGAATTAGGAACTGCTTTGGAACTAAAGAAAAGGGGATGCAGAACGAACTTGATCTTATCTGTCGAATTTAGAACTGGTTCGGAACTAGAGCCAAAGAGATGCAACGGGGGACAATTGACACTTCCTAGGACATCGCAATGTTAAATTCGCCAGTCGCTATCATGCAAAAGAGAATTAACGCGTACTAGTCATGGTTCCAAACGCACTAGAACCGAACCAGTTCCGCACTAGTTCGTTTCCCTACAGGGATATGAGAACACACACAACCAAAGCAAACGACAACGTTCGTCCGACGACTGTTCGCAACGATAGACTTATTTCTATCCGCGTCGCTGGCGGCGGCAGCAAAATACATCCATTGTGGCCTTTAGCTAAATATTCTCAAGTTTTTAAATCGAAATTGAAAAATACTGTTTAAGCCGCCGCTTAAAACGTAATTCAGCGGCCGTGCGCGCATCCGTTGGCCGTCGCTGTGCGGAGTCGAAGCGACTCCGAATATTATTACCGAGCGCGCACGGCCGCCTACCATCCTCGCGGCAAATTAATAGCCAGTTCAGCAAATAACATCGGTCAACGCGCACGCGTCCTAGCATTAACGTCAGTACGAACTTAAGTCCACCGTCAAATAAATTTGATATATATACATATATATATATATTAGGCCGGGTCGATTTGTGGGGAGGCCCCGCCCATTGCTCTGTGAAAATCATATTCTAGGGATCAAAATAAGAAACTTTGCCGAAGGAACCATACCTCTAAAACGAATTCTGATGTTCCCCAATTTGGGTCGAACTTTTGGGTAGGGGCAAATTTTGAAAAATCCCACTTTGACCCATTTAGAGTGCTCCAATCAAGTCCAAATGTATGACCGACCCCCACTAACTTTGGAGGCCCGACCCACCGATGCCAGTGGCACACCCCCTGTGGGTTCACCATACAAACATTTCAAAAAATCACCGGTTTTGCACTTTACATGAAAAAATTAGCGTAATGCCTATGCTTTTTCTTTTTGGAGTTTATTTTTCTCTTTAGAAATTTATTTAGTCAGAACATATGTAAATGAAAAAATTAATTTAACTTAGTAATAGAAAAGAAATTAAAAAAAATTATTAGAAATTAGCGTTTTTACAACCCTTTTAAAACCAAGGCATCACTGTGATGCATTTGCATGTCGTAAACATAGTTGTGTGGGTTTTTTATTCAACCGTTTTAAAAAATGAAGGTATCACTGTGACACAATTGCAAATCGGAAAATTGCTTGTATGCGTTTTTTAAGACACAGCTGCATGTCGTAAACTTACTTGTGTAGTTTTTTTATAGCACCTACTTAAGAAATGAAGGTTGTTTTTACAACCCTTTTTGTGGGTATTTTAAGGCACCTTCTTAAGAAATGCGCGTTTTTTGCAACCATTTTAACAATTAGGGTATCACTGGAATGCACCGCAACCCTTTTAAACAATGAAGGTATCACTGTGACACAATTGCAGATCGTAAAATTGCTTGTGTTGTTTTTTTTAAGCCACCACAAGACACAGCAGGTAGAATTGAAATTACCATTTCATTCTTATTACCTCGTCTCGTAGACCATATATAACGCAACAGTTTTTGTGAATGCATTAAGTCGTTGTGAAGAACTCAAAGTGTGAAGTGCTAATTTCAGATAAAAAAATATTTCAAAAAAAATAATAAGTGAAGTGACCATTCCAAATCAAAAAGTTTACAATGAATCCACCATCCTCTACACCGCAAGATGAAGCAACTGCATCAACAACTATCGAAAACCCAATGAGTCATATACCCAAGCATGATGTTACTGTTTTTGGTGTGTCTACTGATTTAACTGATCTTAATTTACCAACCCATCTGGATATCTTGAGATATTATTTTTACTTAAGCGAACGTGCTAAAACAGAACAAAAAAA
The DNA here is from genome assembly GCF_013731165.1 of Rhagoletis pomonella. Lineage (NCBI taxonomy): Eukaryota > Metazoa > Arthropoda > Insecta > Diptera > Tephritidae > Rhagoletis > Rhagoletis pomonella. Next base: position 1,488 of record NW_023465229.1, on the reverse strand, counting down.
GTTTTCCCATAAATCATTCACTATTCAAGTACAAGATAAGTTGGTTGGAATTTGGGAAAAACTTGGTATGGAAATAATGCTGAAAAAAGTGTATTTAATAAATTGAATAAATTGCTTGACAAGTATCAAGAGCAAATCAAGAGAAGAAACAACACCCAACAATTTACAGAGTATGTAAAATCTCTGGAAACATTTTTTTACATTGGAACATGTAAATGCGATTTGAAGGCAGCTCCATGTGCATGCGGCTGGGTTCCCGAACGCCTCAAAGAGTTCATGCACGATCAACATAATCAGAGAAGACTAACAATGGATGCATTTGTGATGGAAACTGAAGAGCAAGGAGCAACGTCTATGTCATCAATGCCAACATACCAAGATCCCGATGATTCAACATACGCACCGCCACCGGTTCAAGATATGGATAGAAGCACAAGTTCACAATACACAGAGAGATACGATTGTTTTAACTTTGCCTTGGTATGTGACAGATTCGGTATGCCTGACAGAGTAGCATCAGCATTGGGAACCGCTCTTTTGCAAGATTTTAAAATTAAAGATAAGCATGGGAAACCTCTCATCATGGATAAATCGAAAGTTCGCAGAGAAAAAGAGAAATGCAGACAAGAAGTGCTTCGCAAACGGTTAGATGATACCAATTTGTTAGCGTTTTCATTCGATGGCAGAAAAGATGATACTTTAATGATAGATAAAATTGATGAGAAGTATCATACTAGGATGGTAAAAGAACCTCATCTTGTTATTTTGAGAGAACCCAATTCTGAATTGATTGGTTACGTAAGACTGGAACATGAAACCGCTGAATACAAAACAACCAAATTAAATGGTTTTTTTCAACGATAAAAATATATCACTGGATGCACTAATTGGAATATGCACTGACGGTGAGCCAACAAACACTGGCCCACACGATGGAATTATACGACGATTCGAATTGCTGTTAAAAAGACCATTGCATTGGTTCGTTTGCCTTCTACACTTCAACGAACTTCCGTTTCGGCATTTGTTTGAAGCTTTGGATAATTCAACCAGCACTGGACCAAAATCGGCAACCGGAAAACTGAGCCGTCAAATCGAAACTTGTGAAACTCTTCCGGTAAGTTATTGCTATCCCTCATTTATTATAATTGTCAACCATTTTTAATTATTTTATTATTATATATTTTCAGGTGGTGGACGGCTTCCAGAAAATTGAGTTGCAAAATATGCCCCCCTGCTCCAGAAAAAATTGAATTTTCCACCGATTCGAAGTACTTATACGACATGGCCCATGCAATTTCTAGCGGCGTGGTTCCGGTGGATCTGGCTAACATCAAACCAGGGAAAATTGTACATTCTCGGTGGCTCACCAAGGCCGCTAGATTATTGCGATTATATGTGACAACGGAAAATCCAGATGCAAATTTAAGAATTCTGGTTGAATTTATAATTAAATGTTATGTGCCAATGTACTTCAATATCAAGTAT